>NC_091441.1:53426113-53726113 GCF_964237555.1 Oryctolagus cuniculus | reverse complement strand
GTCTGGAATCAGCATAGTTTGAACCAAGACCTGGAAACTGAACAGAAGTCACTGAGGCAAGAAAGCAGGAGATGTGCAGCCCAGGTGGGGGGTCCTCATGTTCCAGAAGCCCAACCAAGGGAACTAAACTTTACCTTCCCACCATTGTGATGCTAATGTTGAAAATTTGGGGCTAGTACCGTGGTGCAGGGGGTAAAGCCACCTCCTGTGATGACAGCATTCCATATGGGCACTGGTTCGAGACCCAGCTGCTTCCCTTCTGGTCCAGCTCCCTGCAAATGCACCTGAGAAAGCAGTGGAAGACGGCCCAAGTGCTTGGGGCCCCTGCACGCACGTGGGAGACCCGGAAGAAGCTCCTGGCTCCTGGTTTCCACCTGGCCCAGTCCTGGCTGTTGCGGCCATTTGGGGAATGACCAGTGGATGGAAGACTTCCCCCCTCCCCACCTTGTAACTCTGACTTATAAATAAATAAATCCTAAAAAAGGAAAACTTACAGAATTAAAGTAATAATGGGAAAGAAAATAAAATGGAATCATTTCTTACTTTCCCTGTTCTTGAGGCAGACTTAATTTTTGCATAGTGATTCTGTTTCCTAAATACCCACGCGCTGAACAGTCTGTTAGATAATCAGACAGGTTCGGGATCCAGTGTTCGCCCTGGCCTTCGTGTCTCTCTGCCTGTCTTTTCCATTCCCTCCGCCCAGGGCGGCATGTGGGGACCACCGTTTGTGACTCTGCAAAGGGGGGCTCCCAGCTCTCCCTGCGCCTCGCCCCAGGCCAGCACTCCTGTCCTTTGTCCTGCTCACCATTTTTTTTCATTCTTGTTCTCCCCCTTTTATAATCCCTAGATACTTAGAGAGCTATCCGCTAGCTTTCGCTTTGCTGGGTACCACAGACAAGCTCAAAGGTGAAATTCTGTTTCTGTCAGCCGGACCTGGAAGCTGCATGTTTTTAAAAAAATTACTTATCTGGGAGCCGCGCCATGGCTCACTTGGTTAATCCTCCACCTGCGGCGCTGGCATCCCATTTGGGCACCGGGTTCTAGTCCCGGTTGCTCCTCTTCAGTCCAGCTCTCTGCTGTGGCCCAGGAAGGCAGTGGAGGATGGCCCAGGTGCTTGGGTCCCTGCACCCGCATGGGAGACTGGGAGGAAGCACCTGGCTCCTGGCTTCCGATCAGCGCAGCTCCTGCTATTGCGGCCATTTGGGGAGTAAACCATCGGAAGGAAGACCTTTCTCTCTGTCTCTCTCACTGTCTGTAACTCTGCCTGTCAAATAAATAAATAAAATCTTTACCAAAAAATTACTTATCTGACAGCAGAAACGCAGAGAGCTGTCAGCCATTAGTTCACTCCCTGAACGCCTGCAGTGGCTGGGGCAGGGCCAGGCCGAAGCCAGCAGCTGGGAACTCAGTACACATCTCCCCAGTGGGTGGCAGGGACCCATGCCCGGGAACCTTCACCTGCTGCCTCCCAGGGTGTGCAGTAGCAGGAAGCTGGCTGAGAAGCAGAGCAGTGAAGACCGGAACCGAGCATTCCAATCTGGGACACGGGTATCCCAAACCCTGGACCGAGCACCCTGCCCCATGTCTGTTTTTTAAACGTCAGTGGTGTTGAGGGGTGTTTGGCCGTATGTAGGAAGTGCGTTCTTATTGTCTGTGCATCCTAGAAGCACTTCTGTCAGAACAGTTGTCCGTGGGAAGGCTGGGTCAAGGGTCCAGTTGTTTTTTTCGTGGTGCTCATTAGCGATCTTCCTGCAGATAATTAGCACCCCAAGCTGGAGGAATGAGGTCAGCCAGGGCTGCTGCTGCTTCTGTCCCTGTGCGGGGAGGAGATCCAGAGTCTCCACCTGCTCTCCGAAATCCTCCCCCGCCCTGCGTGCACAAGCTGTTGGCTGTGCTGCTCCCTGGAAGGGTCTCGTGTGGCTTCTTGGCACCGGCTGGTGAATTATCTGTTATTTGCCATAAAACGCATGGCCACAGTGCAAGCAGCTAATGTCACTGTGGTGTGTGGCGGTGCAGGCACCACTGCACACCCGGGGCAGGGCAGGTGCTCTCTGGGTCTGGCATGCCTCGTGGCCCAGGTTCCCGTCTCCAGAGTTGGCGGCGGCTGCAGGCCCCCCACGGCCCTGCACGTGATAGATCCAAATCTGAACAGAGACTGGGCCTGTTTTTGCACATACTCGTGAATTAGACACTCATCACCTGAATGTGATCTTCACACGTCTTACACACACACGCTGTCCCTGAGACAGCAGCTTCCCCAAGGGTCCCTCTTTGATTCGTATCTGAGAAGTAATAGAACCATCCCCTGAATTCCCACACTGTCACTTATTACTGTTGGGGAGAGCCTTTTTTTTTAGGTTTGTGTGTGTGTGTGTGTGGTCTTAGGTGGATGAAGAGCCTCTATATGGTAGTGTTTTTTTGTTTTTTTGTTTTTTTGTTTTTTTAACCCCTGTTGGAGGACAGATCATTGGATGCTGTGGGAAGCATGGCTTCTGTAGGATGTGGTCAGAGGGGTCATTATTGGGAGGGCCCAGCGCTGTGGCATAGCTGCTGAAGCTGCCGCCTGCAGTGCTGCATCCCATTTGAACGCCAGTTCGAGTCCCGGCTGTTCCACTTCTGATCCAGCTCTCTGCTGTGGCCTGGGAAAGCAGTGGAAGATGGCCCAAGTCCTTGGGCCCCTGCACCCATGTGGGAGGAACCTCCTGGTTCCTGGCTTCAGATTGGCTCAGCTCTGGCCACCACGGCCATTTGGGGAGTGAATCAGCAGATGGAAGATCTCTCTCTCTCTCTCTCTCTCTCTCTCTCTCTCTCTCTCTCTAGGTATGCCTTCCAAATAAATAAATAAATCTTGAAAGGGGGGAGGGAGAGGAAGGAAGGAAGGGAGGGAGGGCACAAGAAGAGGAAATCGGGGAAATCGGGATGGCATGTAGCCTTTCTCGGATTTTCTCAAGTGTAGTGTTGGAAGGAGTGTCACTTATCCATGAAAAATACGGTGACAAGGGGCGGCCGTGAGTCAGGGGGATGGTCACTCACCAATGTCCATCACTCTCAGAAAGGTTACAGCTGTTTCTGCTCAGCTGCTAGGCTGGACCACGCATGTCCTCGCTCTTCCTTGTGTCTCCAGCGTGTAGTGCGATGCCCAGAAAGGTATCAGAGGTCATTTTCCACTTATTTTAAACCGAGGAGCATTATCCCATCACGATTTGGACATGTGACTTTAAAATAAAGTGTCCTCATTTTAAATACATATCTTCGTCACTTTTTAAAGGAAAATGTGTCCTTTCCCTTAGATAACTCTGTTGGTGGAGGCAGGAAGCCGTTGTCTTACTTGGATGGTGAATTGTATTGCTTGACCTGGTTTTTTCTCTAATCTGTATTTATCTGAGAGGGAGGGTGGGAGCGAGAGTGCTGCCACCCGCTGGTTCACTCCCCAGATGTCCATAACACTTGGGTCTGGGGCAGGCCAATGCTGGGAGCCAGGACCTTAATCAGGTCTCCTTTGGGTGGCAGGAATCCAACTACTTAAGCTATTACTGCTGCCTCCCAGGGTCCACATTAGCAGGAAGCTGGAGTGAGGAACCAGATGCTGGAGTCAAACCCAGGCACTTTGCTATGGCACACAGGCGTCCTAACCGCTAAGCCAAACACCTGCTCCTGGGCTGGTTTCTTCTCACCCTAATAAGCACTTGCATGGGCTGGAGCTGACGTTTTCATCCCTCACTGCGCAGCCTTGGGGCGGACTGTGTCCCCTGGAAAGCCACCTTAGTACTTCTCACGGACACTTAGAAGATGTGGAACAGCTTCTGCATTGGACTGGGTACCTGTACCTCTCTCCTAGGTCTGCTGAGCAGAGGAAACCTGATGAGTGGGAGCCATGCGCTGGTGGGAATGAGGGAGTGACGTAATATTCAGGACAAACACAGATGCTGACTTTTATTTTACAGCCTGGTCTGTATCCGGGTTCAGAAGGGCGCCCTCCACTGCTCTGCACTACCACCTTCAAGGAAATCCTGTGTGCAATGCATAAAGGAGGCTCTGGGGCTCCCTGTCACCTAAGATGCCTTAGAATAAATTTGCTTCTGCTAAGAGCAACTTAGCTTTCGTTTTGAGGAATCTTTTTAAGCCTTCCCGTGTTGGATTCCCTTGGCCACCCTCTGAAGGAATGGGGCACTTTCCTTCCTAGTTCCCCTTTCTGCATATGGAAGATGCTCTCTTTAGTAAACATTTGTTGAGCGCGTGCCGCCTGAGCAGGTGCTGGAAATGTCACTGTTCTCCCTTGATAAGAGCTCTTCTGTTCCTTGGTACCAGCTGGCCAGACATTCTTTCCTCTGTTATTGCTGCTTTATCTTCAAATTAAAAATACTGAGGCCTCCAAGGAGCTTCTCTTAATGCTCTACAGTGACCGAAGGGTGTTAGAAGGTAAGTTCAGGGGTGAACATTTGGTCCAGCGGTTAAGTTGCTGGTTAGGCGGCCTGCGTCCCACACTGGAGTACCTTGGTTCTGTGTCTGGCTCCGGCTCCTGGCCCCAGCTTCTTGCTAATGCAGACCCTAGGAGGCAGCAGTGATTTAGCTCCTGCCACCCATGTGGAGACCTGGATTGAGGTCTTGGCTCCTGAGTTCAGTCCCCTGGTCCCTGCAGACTCTTGGAGAGTGAACCAGCTAATAGGAGCTTGATATCCCCCCACCCCCTGTCTCTCTCTTCCTCTCTTTCTGCCTCTCAAATAAATTTAGAATTGTTAAGAAACCTAAATTAAACATATTTGGAAAACACAGTTCATTGTAGAGGTACCACATTAACCTTTTTTAAGAATAGGATTTATTTTATTTAGTTGAAAGCCAGAGTTACAGAGAGAAGGGGAGAGACAGAGAGGTATTCCATCTGCTGGTTCATTCTCCAAATGGCTGCAATAGCAGGGCTGGGCCAGGCCAAAGCCAGGAGCCAGGAGCCTCTTCCAGATCTCCCGGCCCAAGCATTTGGGCCATCTTCTCCTTTCCCGGGCTCATTAGTAGGGAGCTGGATCAGAAGTGGAGCAGCTGGGACTTGAACTGGTGCCCATATGGGATGCCAGTGTTGCAGGTGGCAGCTTTACCCACTACACCACAGCACTAACCCCAAACACCTTCATCTTATCTCTTGGATGCTACCACAGCTTACTCAGAGAGAACTTGAGATTCAGAACAGTGAACATTGAGCCTGTAGCCCAGGAATCTTGAGGGTGAGCAGTGCTTTGATTCCAGTCCTCAGTATCCCAGGAAACTGACACATTTCAGGGCTTTGTTTAGTCTTTTCACCTTTGTCAAATTCCTTATTATAATTTACTGTATTTATTATGTTTCTTGACAGAGTGGGGAGTAGTAAGCAAGGCAGAGGGAAGATTTCAGTGTTAAAAATGAAAAAAAAAAGGCCATTTGGGGAGTGAGCCCACGGAAGGAAGACCTTTTTCTCTGTCTCTCTCACTGTCTAACTCTGCCTGTCAAAAAAAAAAAATGAAAAATAAATTAGTTCAAAGAGCAAGACAACAATATGTTGGTTCCTCTTGATGTCCTACTGAACTACCTTTCTTTTATCTATGTTTTTATTTTAAAGAGTTATGTATAAAATCTTGCATTTACTACTTATATGGATTATATAAAAAGCAGTCCCACATCATTTACATTTGCCCTTAGGAAAAAAAAATGAGACTTTCTTAGACAGCAAGCTCAGGCGAGTGCCTCTCGGTTTACTTCTTTGGGGCCAGTGCTCTGCCAGCCCTGTCCTGGCGGTGCCCAGGGCCGCAGCTGGCCATGGCTGCGCCTCAGCTTGCCCCGTCGTGGACAGCGTACCCCCTTAGGCTGTTTTGCTGGATTGCCCATGACCCTGGTTGGCTGCATGATACATTCTGTTGAGAAAGTGCATCAAAACAATAGCAGAATTATAGGGCGGGTTTAGACAGGAAAATGGACTGACACGTTGGCATTTGTTCCTTGCTGAAAGGGGTGTAAATGTAGGGAGACTGTCCATGGTGACAGCATAAAAACAGAGATGGTGATTAGAGCAGGTTTTGTCGTGACTCTGCGTCTTCCCCGCATAGAGATACTCTCATGGAAAAGAACGCCCTTAACCTCATTGCCTCCCACAACTCCTATCTTCCTTCCTCTTTGTCCTAACATGTTGGAACACAAGGTACACGGAGCTTTGGTTTTTACAATAAAGCTTATCAAAAGTTTTTTGAGGTTATAATATTCCATCTGGTTATTTTATGAGGCACTTATACTATTATAGACAGTTTTACTCCCATGAAAAACAGTTTAAACTGTGGCAAAATACACAGAACACGGACTTGACCATCGTAGCCGCTTTAAGGGCATACTTGGTAACGTTAAGCACGTCCACACTGATGTACAGAAGTCTTTGCCCCTTGCACAACCCAGACTCTACATACGTTAAACAGTAACTGCCTGTTCCTTCTCCCATCCCCAGCCCTGGCAACCAGCATTCTGCTCTCTCTTCCTATGACCTTGACTGTGAGAGCTGCTTCATGTCAGTAGAATCATGCAGTGTGTACTTCTGTGACTAGCTTATTGCAGTTAGCAGAATGTCCTCAAGGTTCATCCATTTTGTCGTGGGAGTCAGAATTTCTTCCCTTTTTGGGTGAATGATATTCCACCGTATGCATACCCCACCGTTCATGTTACCCTTTCATCCACTGATGGACACATGGGTTACTCTCACCTGTTGGCTACTGTGATTGATATTACTGCGAGTAGCAGAGTGCTGATATCTGTTGCGGCTCCTGTGTTCAGTTCTCCAGGGTGTATACCCCGAAATGGACTTGCTAGGTCATATGGTAATCCTATGCTCTTATTTTTTGAGGAACTGCTGTACTGTCTTTTATAACAACGATACCATTTCACAGTCCTGCTAACAGTGTACAGGGTTCAGGGGTCGCTACATTCTAACACTGCCTGTATTTTTATGGTGACCATGCTAACGGCTGGCATCTTATTGTGGTTTTGATTTGCATTTTCCTAGTGTTCCTTCTGTTCATGTGCTTGCTAGCTATTTGTATTTCTGCTTTGGAGCAAGGTCTCTACATGTCCTTCACCTGTTTTTTAATTGGGTTGTCTGGGTTATTTTGTTGTTCAGTTGTAGGAGTTCTTTATATAGTTTGGATATTAACCCTTTATCAGATACATGATTTGCAAATATTTTCTCTCAACCTGTAGGTTGGTTGCCTTTTCACTCTGTTGATAGTATTCGTTGAGGCAGAGTTTTAAAAATTTTGATGTAGTTCATTTACCTGCTTTTACTTTTGCTACCTGTGCCTTTGGCATCATATCCATGATGCCATTACCCAGCTCACAGACCTGAAATTTTCCCTACAGAGACAGCTTAATCAAACCCCACATGCCCCATTCTGGGTCACGTGGCAGCCAATGGGTTCCTGCACACTTTGATCTTCTGTTGGCACTGTGTGTGTTCACAAGGAAGCAGAAAATACGCAGCCAGTTTTGTCTCCTTCAAGTGCATTTGTGGTGAGACTGAGCAGAGCAGAGGCTATCACTGGTGCACTGGCAATGCTGCATTTCTGAAGTCAAGGTCAGAGGCATCTAGAGAAGCATTTGATGTTGCTTTTTCTGCTAATTGTCAGCCCCGGCGGTCCCCTGAGGCTGTGGTTTTTGAAAGTGCATGGGTCAGAGAAGACAAGCCTCCATTAAGAGCTGCAGGGGTAAATTCATGCGGTCTTTCTCTGCCCTTCAGATCTGGCTCTTGGGGCCACGGTGAAAGACGTGGATGGCGGCTGTGGGCTGATTAATGTTCAGGAGGTCCCAGATTTCTTTTGTAAACCACAAAGGACCAAACCTTCCACGCATTTGGAGAGGAGGAAAGTCATTTTGTGGGAATTCTTCTAAGAACCCAACATTATACAAATATAGCACATTTTCAGGAAAATCAAAGAAAGGCTTTAAAAATTCCAGCCCTTCGCCACTTTGGTAACTTGGGCATTTGAAGATTTAGTTACAGTAGTGATTAATGTTCATTATCTAATGGAGAACTATTCCTTTGAGAATAAAATGTATGCATTCCCTTCTCCTATATTTTAGAGAACAAAATCATCAGTCTAATTTTTTTAAAAAGATTTATTTTATTTATTTGAAAGAGTTACAGAGAGAGGTAGAGACAGAGAGAGACGCCTTCCATTTTGGGTTCACTCTAGGGTTCCATTTAGGGTTCACTCCCTAAATGGCTGCAATAGCTGGAGCTGAGCCTATCTGAAGGCAGGAGCCAGGAGTTTCTTCCAGATCTCCCACATGGGTGTAGGGGCCCATGGATTTAAGCCATGCTCTGCTGTTTCCCCAAGCACTTCAGCAGGGAGCTCAATTGGAAGTGGAGCAGCTGGGACTCGAACCGGTGGTATCTGCTGTTCACTCCCCAGATGGCTGCAATGGCCATGGGTTGGCCAGACCAAGGCCAGGAACCAGAGGCTTCTTCCACGTCTCCCTTGTAGGTGGCACAGGCCCATGCACTTGGGCCATCCTCTGTTGCTTTCTCAGGTGCATTAGCAGAGAGCTGGATAGAAGGTAGAGCAGCCGGCACTCGAACTGGCACCCATGCGCAATGCTGGCATGGTCACAGGCAGTGGTTTAACCTGCTGCACCACAACGCCAGCCCCCATCAGACTAATTTTTAATATCCTGGAGAAATTTTAAAAAAATGTTTCCATGGCAGTGTTGCATAGATACTGCTTCCTCGTGTTCTCAACAGGTTTTGTACCTTTGAGTGAGTCATTCATATAGAGAGACAAATTTAGAGCTTTTTGTTACTTAGGTTTCATTTCAGGCTGCAAACTATGAGAGTGACCTTCAGAATCTATCAACGGATATCAGACGTCACCTTATCTTTGGGAGAAGGCTGTTACTGTGTTGTGTAGCTTTTTATTATGTAAAATTTCATACCTCTTCCAAAGCACATAGAAAAGCTGAGTGAATTTCGATGGTCTTTCACCAGCCTCAGTTATGATGGAGTCATGAGCAACCTCGTTTTGCCTATGCTCCTGCCCACTTTTTATCTTTTGCTAGAAATTTTGAAACAGATCCCAGTTATCATATCATTTCATCTCAAATCTTTTCATACACATCTCTGAAGATTCCTTTGAAATAACACGGTTCCATTGCTACATCTTAAAAAAATTAATACTACTTCATTAATGTCAGTGATCATCTTCTGATTTTTTTCCTCTTTTCAATTTCTCCCTGTTTTTCATAAGGAAGAACTCACATACAGGAAAGAACTTTTACATATGGAAATGGCAGTGTCATTACCTCCCTGCAAGAGTTAGAAGATGTTTCTAGCACTCCTGAGCCCCCTTGGGGTCCTTCTCGGTTGATATTCCCCCACAGGTCACTGTTGTTTTGATTTCAGTCATCATCAGTGGTCATGATTGTGATTTTGAACTTCATATGAAGGGAATTATTTAGCATAAACATATATGCATGGAGGTCAAAAAAAATTTTTAAGGTTTATTTATTGATTTGAAAGCTGAGTTGCAGAGAGGGAGAGAGAGAGAAAAGAGTTATCTTCCATCTGCTGGTTCACTCCCCAAATAACTACAGCTGCCGGGGCTGGCTAGGCTGGCCCAAAGCCAGGAGCCAGGAGCTTCTTCCAGGTCTCCCATGTGGATGCAGGAGCCCAAGCACTTGGGCCATTCCCCGCTGCCTTCCTAGGTCATAGCAGAGAGCTGGATCAGAAGTGAAGCAGCTGAGACTTGAACGGTTGCCCATATGGGATGTCAGTGTCACAGGCAATGGCTGTATTCACTATACCACACGTTGGCTCCCAAAATTTTTTACACCAAAATGAACTTATCTCTTCATTACATTCTCCAAGAACATTTTGAAGTACCTTTGTATTCCCTTGTGTCTGGCTTCTTTCACTTAGCATTATGGCTATGAGATTAACTCATGTTATTTCAATTAGCAGTGATTTTTCTTAGCTATGAGCTGTTCCATTGAATGAATATTGTGCAGTTAATGCAATCCATTCTACTGTTGATGGGCATTTGAATGATTTCCAGTTTGAGGCTATTAGTAATAACACTGCTATCAGTATGCTGTTATAACATGTATAATTATTAAATACTACTATACGATACATGTTGTATGCAGGGTAGCGTGATCATTAAGTTCTGTAGCTATATACCCAGGAATGAGGCAAAGAGACCTTCTATCTGCTTGTTCACTCTCTTGGTGCCATCTTAAATGTTCCTGGATGGATAAGTGAGTTTGTGAACCTTGCTCAGTGGTAAAACCCTTTGATCTTCTCTAGAAATAATACTGATTTTATGTGTAGAGAGTTTGAGCAAGTCTTACATTTTAAAACATGCATAGCAACCATCAAAGTGCAGATGTCACTTTGGGTCTACCATCTCTATATTTTCTATGCCAACTCTTTAACAGCCATACTTTAAAAGCTTGCTTAAAATAGTCTCTATTATAATTTGATATGTGGTCCACTTACTTGGAATAAGCAGGGACAGAGTCTGTCCCAGCAGACAGAACTGTGAACCATCTTGGGTCTCTTTAACTTTAGTGGGTCAATTTAACCTGATGACCTTCATTTCTTCCATCCAATTAATAGGATTATATTGTGATCCTGAGATATCCCCTGCTTTTAAATTGCAAAGTATATAATAAAAATAATTTTGTTCTGTTTTCTTTACAGAAATCACAGCCCATTAATGAGTTTTGGAGCCAGCTTTGTCAGTTTTTTGGTAAGTCGCTATCGGAAGATATATGGGCATGAAGCAAACATATAAAGTAGTGTCTGTTAGTGGCTATCAGCTCTATAGCTATGCAATTGTAGACAATTTTCCAGGGCTTAAAACTGATAGATTTTTTTCCCCAGTAGCTAGTACCTATCAGATAACTTCTCTTCCATAATTTTTAAACTAAAATCTTAAATCTTCTAGAATATTCTATTCTCCCAACCAAAATTGTTTTTCGGATAAAATACTTGAAAAAGTAAAACTCTATTAGGAAGGGGGGAAATAGGCCGGCGCTGTGGCTGAACAGGCTAATCCTCTGCCTTGCGGTGCCGGCACACCGGGTCTAGTTCTGGTTGGGGCGCTGGATTCTGTCCCGGTTGCCCCTCTTCCAGTCCAGCTCTCTGCTATTGCCCAGGAGTGCAGTGGAGGATGGCCCAAGTGCTTGGGCCCTGCACCCCATGGGAGACCAGGAGAAGCACCTGGCTCCTTCCTTCGGATCAGTGCAGTGCGCCGGCCGCAGCGCGCCAGCCGTGGCGGCCACTGGAGGGTGAACCAACGGCAAAGGAAGACCTTTCTCTCTGTCTCTCTCTCACTGTCCACTCTGCCTGTCAAAAAAAAAAAAAAAAAAAAAAAAAAAAAAAAAAAAGGAAGGGGGGGAAATGGTTTGACTTCGGATCACAAAGGTTTGCCCTGAAATTGGGTCAGTGTGGATTTTCTAGAAGGCAGAGCATAAGTTAATTGGTTAGTGTTGCGTTTCCAAATACTCACATTTGAGAATCAAGGGACTGAGTTGCAGTAGAGGTTTTAAAGTAAATGGGCAATGAGGAAGATTGGGTGGTTTCATTTTTTAGAAACATTCATCACACATTGTTTTCAAACACATAATTTTAAAAGAATATCAGATTGTATAAAACCGTGGTGGTGGGGGGAAGGCATGAGTGGAGACAAAGAGATAAAGCATTTAGATTTGAGATTCAGAAAAATGGCAGTGAATGGGCAAATGCTGCCCAGCCTGTTGGTACCAGCCTCAGGCACCAGACCAGCCTCCCTCGAGAGGGGGCTTTATTCCAGCCATTGATTTCCTCATGTCACCAGCGAGTACAACTTCCTTACAGCCTACCCTTGTAAGTTTCTTGCCTCAAAGAACACAGTAGACACTAGAACCTAAGTGACTACAGGGGCAGCAAGGGGCATGGAAACCAGGGGTCTCAGCTGAGTCCAGTTGTGGGTGGGAGGGTGGGGGGTGCCAGGGAGGAGCAGGTCCACAGCAGAGGGGAGCTTCCAGCAGCCTGAGGGGACAGGTGGAAAGAAGAACATGACCGTAAGGCCTGGGCAAGTGTGATCACGGCCTGGTTTGACTGGAAGGGAAAAGTGGGTTAGAGTTAGCTGAGGAGGCCTAGCACAGCCAGCGAGGGCTGGCTGACAGAACAGAGTGGAGAGCCAGAGCCAGTGAGCTCACCAGGGGCCTGCCAGCACCCAGGCACCCTGCAGCTGCTCCGTCTGAGCCCCTGCAGCCCACCCACCTCCGGAACAGGATAGGGGCACAAGTGTTGGGCAGACCTTTGGTAGACTGTCCCCACCCAGGCCAAGGGGACCAGATTCGAATCCACATGCATGAGGCACCCAGAGACGTGCTGTCCATAGGCTCTTTGACCGGGGACAATACAAAATGAACTCCTTGTAAGTAAGCCTGCTGGGACTGCTGTCCACGGCAAGACTGATGATTTTCAGGGAGCGTGTCCTAGTTGTTGCTTCATTGGCATTTTTGGGCAGAGCGATAGACCAGGGGTTGTGTGGGAAGGGTGAACTGTTGAATGAGATGCTGTTATGAAAACTGAATTGAGCAGACCAATCAGAAAATATATAGAATTTGTGTTATTGTGTTTATGAACAACATAACAAATTTAGGACAATAAGGGTGGGCATGGACCTTTGCTACCATGTATCTTGTCCTGCTGGTGTAGAAGAGGGGTATTCTTACTTCATCCCGAGTTTATAGCTTCTTTAAGTGCTTAGGCTATGCTGCAATGCTTTGAGTCTTATACTTGGAACAAATGATGTAAGTGTTTTTCTCTTTCTAGTTTGGAATTTTGTTGTAATGAATTGGCCTAAATTTTTAGACACTTGGTGACTCACTCATTCTTTCTTTCTTTCTTGGAAGAATGCCATGATGACATTTGAGGAAGAAAAAATGCAGTTGGCATGTGATGACTTAAAAACTACAGAAAAGCTGTGTGAAAGTGAAGAGGCTGGAGTGATTGAAACAATCAAGAATAAAATTAAAAAGAATGTAAGTCCCACAGCTTCAGGGTGTGCACTGTGTGCCGCTGACTTAGAATATCACTCATTCACTTGGCTTTTGGTACTTAGAACTTGACTGAAAAAAAAAAAAAAGGTAAATCCTTGGAATTTACTATGGTTTTTGGTTCTGCAAAATGTGTCTGCTAAAGCATTAGAACCTCCTTTCAGTCCCAGAGCCATGTAGTTCTTCTGTTGACTTCGAATCATGCTCCTCCATGAGCTGAGCATCCAGCTGCTTGGGATGCCTGCATCAAGGTCTAGGCTGTGAAGAGGCATCCTCCCACCCCGGGAGTTCCTGGGGTCTCACGTGTCACATGTGTGATGGAGAAGCCACTCTGCTGGTTCTTGTCCTGAGCGGCCCTGGCTTTTCTGCTGCTCCGTACCAGCCGCTACCCACAACCATAGGAGGGGGCCTTACCCTTGCTCTTGCTCGTGGTGCCCACCCATGGGCCATGAGGACTGTCCCCAGGAGCAGCAGGATGTCCCAGAGTTCCCCTTGCTTCCTCCCTCTCCAACTCAGTGACCAAATCCTGTAGAGTCTCTTTCTTAAGTATCTCTTGAGGTCCTCCGCTTCCCTCCACCCTCACGGCCATCTCTTCAGGCCAGGCAGCGTCCCCCTTGCCTGAGACAGACTGGCGTCTCTGCCTCCGGTCTCACTGTGCCCTAAGCCGTTCTCTCTATAGGCCAGCACTGAAATGCAAATAAATGCTCCTGTGGTTTTCGCTTCCCCACCTCCACTAGCCATTGTCATTGCCATGAAGTCCAAACCCTTGATGTGGCGGCCTTGCCTCTGCCTGGAACATTCTCCTCCTTGACCTGCTCCTCACTTGTTCTTTTGTGTCCTCTTTCCCCAAGACTCTTGCCCAGGGTTCCAAGTCCTGATGAACAGGCCTCCTGCAGGTTCCTGTGTGCTTCTACCCTTCAGAGCACTTACACGTTACGTTGGTAATGAGGCCTCCAGCCCTCATTAGACTGGGAGCTTATTGACGTGTGCAACCTTGGTATCTAGTACTATGCCTAGCACAGGTGTTAATAATTAACATTTGTAATGGGTCTCGCAGTTTAGAAAGTGTTTTCTTATATAAGGACAGGATCTCATTAGCCCTTCAGACAGCCTGCACAGAAGATGTTATTAGAAAGAAACAGAAGCATCAATAGATTGACATTTTCCCAAGCCAGCAAAGTAATGTGTGGTGAGGCTAGATTTAGAAGAACAATGACCATTTTAGCATAAAATCTGGAAGAACAGAAGCAAATCATTATGTTATGTGTATGATGCACGCAATTTATATATTTTTATATATGTAAAAATCCTACCAGTTCCTACCTCCTTGCGAAAGTACATGAAAGCTAGTTAGCTGATTTTATTCAAGTTCACTCTGTATTGGGGATTCAGAGTACACTATTGCAGTGTGATATTTCTTCTTTTTATCAATATTCTGATAAAACCTAACATTTTGCAAAAAGTGATTTGGCTATTTGCTTGTCTTTATTTATACAGCTGAAGTTTTCAGTTCAAGTTGTGGTCTATGCAAAGTTGTAATGTTTGATGACGGGGTGTTTTCTCCTTAACAGAAGGGTGGTCAGTTTCTGGCCTTCACGTCTCAGTTGCATGCACTAAAAGATGCACCCTCGAATCAGTCCCCCCTGAAGAGCAATGGCTGCTAAATGACCTTTCAGGGTACCTGCTGTGGGGGAGAAGTAGTACCACTGATGGTTTTTATCTTGAATAAGAATTCATATTGGGGGCTGGCGCCATGGCTCACTTGGTTAATCCTCTGCCTGCGGCGCCGGCACCCCAGTTCTAGTCCCGGTTGGGGCGCCAGATTCTGTCCCGGTTGCCCCTCTTCCAGTCCAGCTCTCTGCTGTGGCCTGGGAGTGCAGTGGAGGATGGCCCAAGTGCTTGGGCCCTGCACCTGCATGGGAGACCAGGAGGACAGCACTGGCTCCTGGCTTCGGATCGGCATAGCTCCGGCTGTAGCGGCCATTTGGGGGGTGAACCAATGGAGGGAAGACCTTTCTCTCTCTCTCTCTCTCTCTCTCTCACTAACTCTGTCAAATAAAAAAAAAGAATTCACATTGGTTTTCTTTATAAAGGTGAAACTCTGAAATTTTGTGTGGATTTTCATGTTTCCCATAAATTGCATTTTCATTATTCAGAATCGTTGTCCTGGAGTTAGACTCCCCCTCTGCATTCTATGAGCTCTGTTACCAAAGCACAGCTAACCCCGGGGGGAATAGTTACCGAGTTGTACTCGCAACTTGGCCTTGGCTGTGAGTGGCCACCATGTTTCCCAATTCCTAGGTGTGATGATGATTTCGTGCAAGAGACTAATGGTTGTCTGGAGGGGATATTGTTGTTGTGCAGGATTTATGAGTGTGTGCTTGCTTTCCACCAAACAGGTTGACGTCCGGAAATCCGCCCCCTCCATGGTTGACCGGCTTCAGAGGCAAATCATCATAGCTGACTGTCAGGTGTACCTGGCTGTGCTTTCGTTTGTGAAACAAGAGCTGTCAGGTACGCCCAAGTACTGCTTTCCAGGGCTTGTTCCTCAGTACACATAGTGACAGTCTTCTCTAGAACGCCTCGGATTTCAGTCCTTGAAAACATGTGGCACCGTTTTGGGGTACGATTCTGATGTATTACTCGCGAAGTTGAAACTGCGAGTGCTTAGTGTGTGTTTCACAGAGTGGTCTGTGTTTCTTCCTTTTGCCTCCAGATAATGCTGTCATCTTAGAGAAATCACCAGCACCTTTTCATGTGTGTCTGTGTAGATACTTATAGTCCTTTTTCTTGGTGGGAATGAAGTTGTGACTGTAGCATTTCAAGTGAAATATGATGGATTTAAATCTAAGATTAATGGGAAAGTGTTCCTGTAGGCCTGGCTGTTTTCAGTGCTTTCAACTGTATTAGGAAATCATTCAAGATCATTAAAGATTTCCTGATATAATGGAATGACCTTTAGTCGTGGGTATAAGCTCATTTCTTAATTTGCCTACCACAGTGTTTTCTGAGCTTTTGTGGCTTTAATTTCCTGAGTGAAATAGACTCAATTGCATCTCTAACAACTTGCCCTAAGACTGGGTCTACTGGGCCTGATCTTTTGCCTATGTGATTAGGTGTTTCTCTGCTGTGACAGCAGGGGCCTGCCACTTGGGTAGATAGAACTTACTCAGAAAAGATGAAAATTCAAAACAGGAATCAATTAAAACTCACAGTCAGAAAAGCATTTTCTGCCAAACTTAAAATGAAGAAGTATATATTTCTGTTAAACTGTAACATCTAGATTACCAGAGGCCAGCCCACCCCACCCCCCTCTCTCCCTCTCTCCTCCTCTCCTTTTCTCCCTCTTTCCCTCTCCCCCTTTCCTCTCTCTTCCTGCCTCTATTTCTTTTCTTTTTTAAAAACTATTTTATAGCCGGTGCCACGGCTCACTAGGCTAATCCTCCACCTAGCGGCACCAGCACACTGGGTTCTATTCCCAGTCGGGGCGCTGGATTCTGTCCCGGTTGCCCCTCTTCCAGGCCAGCTCTCTGCTATGGCCTGGGAGTGCAGTGGAGGATGGTCCAAGTACTTGGGCCCTGCACCCCATGGGAGACCAGGAGAAGCACCTGGCTCCTGCCATCAGATCAGCGCGGTGCACCAGCCGCAGCACGGCGGCCATTGGAGGGTGAACCAACGGCAAAAGGAAGACCTTTCTCTCTGTCTCTCTCTCTCACTGTCCACTCTGCCTGTAAAAAAAAAAAAAAAAAAAAAAGGCTATTTTATTTATTTGAGATATATAGTTACAGACAGTGAGAGGGAGAGACAGAGAGACAGTTCTTACGTCCACTGGTTCACTCCCCAAATGGCTGCAATGGCCGGAGCTGCGCCGATCTGAAGCCAGGAGCCAGGAGCTTCTTCCTGGTCTCCCATGCAGATGCAGAGGCCCAAGGACTTGGGCCATCTTCTAATGCTTTCCCAGGCCAGAGCAGAGAGCTGGATCAGAAGAGGAGCAGCCAGGACTAGGACCGGCACCCGTATGGGATGCCAATGCCACAGGCGGAGGATTAACCTACTGAGCCACATTGCTGGCCCCTCTGCCTCTATTTCATACTTGAGGATATTTTGGTTCTGTTTGACTCGAGTCAAAAGTGGAATTCCACTTTTATTTTGACCTTCAGAATTTGGCTTCCTTGAATTCATTCTTTTAAGTGTGTTCTGTGATTTACTTTTGCTGTTTGCTTTGGTTCAGTTACCCCCCTCCCCCTTATTCCACTTCTCAGGACTCTCCCGATACCATGCTTATACTGGGGAGAGTACATAGCTCTTGTGAATTTTCTGTACTGTGACCATGCAAAGTCCCCTAGTTGGAGCCCCACAGCAGCTCAGATAGCAAAGAGCAGCAGGGCTTATCATGAGTTCTTCGGTCCACATAGGTGCTCTGGGTTTTCTGTGATTCTTGTATTTCCTTTTCCTGAACTGTTGAGAGAGAAGGATAAAGTAAATATAGGGGCTGGCTGTTGTGGTACCGCAGTTTAGGCTGCTGCTTGCATCCCATATCAGAGTGCTGGTTCAAGTCTCAGCTGCTCTGCTTCTGATCCAGTTCCCTGCAAATACTCCTGAGAAGGCAGTGAAAGATGGCCCAAGTGCTTGGACACCTACCACCCAACTGGGAGACCCAGATAAAGCTCCAAGCTCCGGGCTTCTGCTGGCCCAGCCCCAATTTGTGTAGCATTTGGGGAACGAACCAGCGAATACAAGATCACTCTGTGTCTCTCCCTCCCTCTCTCTCTATTGCTCTGCCTGTGAAATAAATCTTTAAAATAAAAAAGCAAATGCAAAGTAAAATGTAAAATGTCTCAGTGCAGAAGTAAATCAGTTTAAAAAATGAGTGTATCTGTCTTCATTCATTCATAAGTTTTTGAATCAAACACATAATCATAGAGTTTATACCATATGTTAAGTGCTGTGGTAGGTGAGCAAACATAGGCCATGATCCCTGCACTCATGAACTTTGGGTTAATCAGTTCATATGTCTTACTTTTAAAATTATTCTCCTTATAAAATGACTAAGTATTATCATGGAGATTTTTTAAAATATCACAAACTACAAAAGAAAGTCATCTCTAATTTCACCCCATGGAGAAAGTCACTTAATACTATTAGCTGCCGGTGCCGTGGCTCAATAGGCTAATCCTCTACCTAGCGGCACTGGCACACTGGGTTCTAGTCCCAGTCGGGGCGCCGGATTCTGTCCCGGTTGCCCCTCTTCCAGGCCAGCTCTCTGCTGTGGCCCGGGAGTGCAGTGGAGGATGGCCCAAGTGCTTGGGCCCTGCACCCCATGGGAGACCAGGAGAAGCACCTGGCTCCTGCCATTGGATCAGCGCGGTGCGCCGGCCACAGCGCGCCAGCCGCGGCGGCCATTGGAGGGTGAACCAACGGCAAAAGGAAGACCTTTCTCTCTGTCTCTCTCTCTCTTTCACTATCCACTCTGCCTGTCAAAAAAAAAAAATACTATTAGCAATCTGTTTTTATTTTTTTAAAAGATTTATTTCTTTATTTGAAAGGCAGAATTACAGAGAGGCAGAGGCAGAAAGAGAAAGGTTTTCCTCTCTCTCTGATTTCACTCCCCAAATGTCCACAATGGCTAGAGCTGTGCCAATCCAAAGCCAGGAACCAGGAGCCTCCTCCAGGTCTCCCACATGGGTGCAGGGGCCCAAGGACTTGGGCCATCTTCTGCTGCTTTCCCAGGCCATAGCAGAGAGCTGGATTGGAAGTGGAGCAGCCAGGCCTGGAACCAGCGCCCATATGGGATGCCAGCACTACAGGCGGTGGCTTTACGTGCTATGCCACAGGGCCGGCCCCTCCATTTTTTTTTTTTTTTTTTTTTTACAAGATTAAATCTATGGGGCTTTGCATCCTATTTTGTGCTTTTAGATTGTGTTTTCCCTATGACTCAGTTTCAAATATAATTCTAAATAATTAATAGAATATTAGTGTATCATGGATGTGCCATAATCTATTTAATCAATTCTTCTTGGACATTTAGATGCTCTTTGTTGTACATTTTTTTGGTGACAGGTGAGCTTGCACCTATTTTTATACTTTATCCCTAAACTGTATTTCTTTCACAAATTACCTTCATGGCCTTTGTCCATTCTTCTGATACTTTGATGTTAATTGATTATGCTGTTTATCATAGATATTTAGCAGCATTCTGGGGGACGGGGTACAGGGGGGAGAGACCTTCCATCTGCTGGTTCACTCCGTCAACGGCCGCTACAGCCAGGGCTGGGCCAGGCCAAAGCCAGGAGCCAGGAGCTACATCCTGTTCTCCACATGGTGGCAAGGGCCCAAGTAGCCATTCTCCGCTGCTTTTCCAAGTGCATTAGCAGGGAACTAGACTGAAAGTGGAGCAGCCTTGATTTTAATCAGCACTCATTTGCGATGCTGGGAGACGCCCACTTCCTGTGGCTGTAAGGGAAGCTTGTTTGGTGAGGAATTCCCTATGGAAAACCCTTTGCTCAGGGCTCTACTCGTGATGCACTGAGATTCGTGCAAGGAAACAGACCCCCTCTGGGCACCCACTGGCGAGAACCGTTCACAGAGGAGAGGTGCACAGCGCCCTCCGGAGGCTGTGCTGGGGAGAGGCCCTCGGGGCCCAGAAGGTGGTTCCTCGCCATCCTGCTTGTTAACCTTGACATCTTCTCTGTGGGGCTGGTTCTCAAGAGAAGTCAGCCTGCTGGGAACCAGCGGAAGCGGCCCTAAGAATGGCAGCTCTCCACCTGTTGGTGCAGTCTCGCCTTTGCCCCCCTCTCCACCAGACCCTGCAGGCTGGGCAGCGGGTGAGGGAATGCCCGTGCTCCAGGCCGAGTCAGGCAGTCCTGGGAAAAAGTGGCCAGGCTGCACAGGTGGCCTGAGACCCCGTGTGTTTCTGCCCTTCCCGTGAGTGAACGGCATCTCTTGCTCGTTTACTGCCCTCTGTTTACCTAGTAAACGTGAATCCTTTTGTTTGCTGGCTGTATTTTTTGGCAAGACATCGTGCTTAGGGCTTGTGTATAAATTTAGCATTGAACTAGACCCCAAGTTCACTCTTGAGGGGGAACACAACACAGGGTAGACAGAGCCGGAGTTACTGAAGAGGTTTATCAGGATAGCACTGTAGTAGTTCAGAGAGGTCGTGGAGGATTCCCTGGAACCCATGGGGACAAGTTGGATTCAGGCGACCCTCCCTGCCTGCCCTCCTCCTTTCCTTCCTCCCTTCCTCCCTTCTTTTCATACTTTTCCCCTCTCCCTCCCTCCCTTCCTACCAGCATATATCATACGCATATACTATGTTCTAGTTATTGTATAAGGGAATTGATGTAACAATGAACAAAAAAACACATACAGTTCTTGGCAGTGGTCATACAGTACAGAGAAGGGAGATCGACAACAAGTAAGAGATTTAGCTAAGCACGAAGAAGAAACCTGGGTGTAGTGAGTGATAAGAGCCTTTATGATTTGTATGGTTTTGCTTGGTCATCAGAGGGTTTTTCTGCATCCTTTAGCATTCAGATACAAAGCTGATTGCAAACCTAACTTGTTCATGCTTTTGCCCCCTCCCCCTCTTCTAGCGTACATAAAAGGTGGGTGGATCCTTAGGAAGGCCTGGAAGATTTACAATAAATGCTATCTGGACATCAATGCGCTCCAAGAGCTGCACCAGAAGAAGCTGGCTGAAGAGCCCTTGACCTCTGATGCTGCAAATGATAACCACATTGTGACTGAAGGGGTGTCTGAGGAGTCTCTGAACAGACTGAAAGGTGCTGTGAGCTTTGGATATGGCCTTTTTCACCTTTGCATATCCATGGTGCCCCCAAACCTGCTCAAAATCATCAACCTGCTGGGTTTTCCTGGAGACCGCCTACAGGGGCTTTCTTCACTGATGTATGCGAGCGAAAGTAAGGACATGAAGGCCCCTTTAGCTACGTGAGTAGCTATATTGCAATGCTTTGGTAGATAATATAGTGTTGAAAGTAAGTAAACCACACTCAGAGACTTTAAGGGAACTGCAGGTAACATGCGTGCCCAGTTGACACGACGCCGTGCCTGGAGTCATTTAATGCCACTCTGAGGACTGTGCTGTGTGGTGTTCTGTGGTGGTGGCCGTCAGCCGGGGCACTGGAGAGCAAGGCACCGTTCTTTTAAGTCTCATGAGTCCTGTGTTTTAAACAGGGCAAGTGACCTTGTCTTTCAGCCTCAAATGATTGTAGAAGTTTCTGTGACTTTGACCGCCGTCATCACTGTGATTCGTGATCCTGAGTTTTGAACTTAGGACGTAGAAATTTCAGAAGCCTCTTCTCTGATTCTGCAACTTGTATTCTTATGAAGACTCCTCACACTGGGTGATTTCTCTGTGATTCTAGTTTGTCAGTTGCTTTCTTATACCAGGGTCCTTCAGAAAATTCATGGACAGATGCAATTAAAAGATAAATTTATTGCAGTGTAGAAAATGTTAAGTCCGTGCAGTTTCCTTATAGCATGCAATTTCCATGAACTTTCTGAAGATCCTTCATTCACGGGACAGAACTCACCATTCATTAATGATAAAAATTAAAAACAGAAAAAAAAAAACAGCCTCTTGGGAATCTAGGAATACATGGCAGGAGTATTGTTTGCTAGCCCACTAAATTGAGACCTGTTACATTGTTCTAGGTAGACCTAAGTGACAACTATTTAAACCAGACAACATGGAGAACCTGACAGGACCCACCCATTTCTACATCAGTTAAAAAGGATGGGATTTTCTTTCCACCTGGCAAATATCTACCATTTTCCATTTGAGCAGTTTTACCAAACTACCTGTTCTTTGTCTGACATGAGTGACATCACTTGTCAACAATTTCCCAAAAAATGGGTGATTTCACAGAGGTTCTCCATGAACTGTTGTCCTGCGTATTGAGGAGTGTGCTTGGTAACTCAGTAGCTATTAGAAATAGCATTAATGTTTCATTGAAAACATATTTGTGTCTTCCCAAGCTCATTAAATTACTCAAACCGTGGTCCTTCGTTAATTTAAACTCACAGACTTGGAACTTGTGATCATTTGTCTGTTTATGTCTTAATATCATTTGGTGCTTAAAGGAAGGAATAGAATTAGTAATCTAAATTGGTATGATCTCCACGAGAGAACTGAATTTGTGAACACACGGCAAGAACACATTCACATAAAAATATTCGATGTGCTGGTTAAACATTTTCATCTGTTCGTTAAAGCTGTTCTCGATGAGTCTGTTTTGTTGACCTAAGTTTAATGTGACATTTTCTTGAAGGTACTGAATTTGAAGTACAGGTATGCTACGTTATTTGTGTATTTGCTTGTTTTATACCTTGAGCACCCCCAGCAGTCAGAGAAAGGGCCTTTAAATCTCTCCTTCTCAGCAGCTTCGTACGACTTCTGACTTTCGTTTCTGCAGTTCAATTTTAATTCCGAGGCTTGGACCTTAACTTTTTTGAACACAAGAGAAAACAGTGATCTCTTTTTGCAAAAAGTACAGCTTTTATTAGGAGCAGACAGCAGATGCAAGGTCCCTGGCTACTGTTTCTGATTTGTGCCTTGACAAGGTAGATGCAGAATTCAGAGGTTTACGTGGGTCGTGTCTGCAGCCGCCTGCCTGCAAGGCTCTGTGACCTTACTCCTCCCACCCAATGAGAGGGGGCGTGCCGCTCATGCCACACGCCGCACCTGCAGTCCCAAAGACCGGCAAAATTAAAACAGGAAAACGTACTCAAGGTATTACCTCTGTAAGGACGGTGTGGTAAGCCTTTCAGAAAGACTGTGTAATGGAGAGGTCGCGTGCTGATTTTTTTTTTTTTAAGTAATAGAAACCATGTAAGAAAAATCATGCGCTCCGTGTCTGTCTCTCTCTCCCCCCTAGATTAGCTCTGCTCTGGTACCACACCGTGGTGCGCCCTTTCTTTGCCTTGGATGGCAGTGATAACAAAGCCGGCCTGGATGAAGCGAAGGAAATTCTTCTCAAAAAAGAAGCTGCTTACCCAAATTCTTCCCTCTTTATGTTTTTCAAGGGACGGATACAGCGATTAGAGGTACGGTGCCTTCCCTCTGATGATCAGATCTTGGCTCCTCGCCTGGGGGCTCCTATCACAGTGAGCCAGGAAGTCCTGGGGCCTGGGAACATTTTGTTCTGCCTTTCCTTGTGTCACTGCTAAGGACGACTCTTCCAGGAGCCCTGGGTGTTTGTCGCTCGCCTTCTGTTCAGGGGGTGTGGGTGAAGCAGGGGTGATTCCTCACTGAGAACGAGACAAATTGGCATCCTTGCAGCTGAAGGCACACAAGTATGATTAAGTCTCTGAGCTGAAGAACACAAAATACAATGGTTTTCTTCTCTGAGATACTAATAACCCATTTCTAAATTTTGATCTCTACAGACAGTGGAGTGGACAGTGAGAGAGAGAGACAGAGAGAAAGGTCTTCCTTTGCCGTTGGTTCACCCTCCAATGGCCGCCGCGGCCAGCGTGCTGCGACCAGCGCATCGTGCTGATCCGAAGCCAGGAGCTAGGTACTTATCCTGGTCTCCCATGGGGTGCAGGGCCCAAGCACTTGGGCCATCCTCCACTGCACTCCCTGGCCACAGCAGAGAGCTGGCCTGGAAGAGGGGCAACCGGGACAGAATCCGGCGCCCCGACCGGGACTAGAACCCGGTGTGCCGGCGCCGCAAGGTGGAGGATTAGCCTAGTGAGCCACGGCACCGGCCAGTTTAACAGTAGCTTTCCATCATGTTCAGATGTTGGTTTTGGCCAAGAGCTTTACGTGCGCTGTTCCGTTTCATCCTCGGAGCCACTCCATGGCTGAGATGTCCAGGTGTCATCTGTGTGTTATAGAAAAGAGAAACAGGGGCCCGAGAACTTTCTGAGCTCATGCAACGAGTGACCCAGGTGCTCCCAGTCCCTCCTAGAGGGAGGGTTCTCTCCTCCTTGGTGTCTCTGTTTGTCTGCTTACTTGAGGACTTGAACAATGAAAATGTAAGACAGTAACCATGCCCCTGGACAAAGGTGGCTGTTAGGCTAGAGGCCCCATCTATTGCTTAGCAATAGTTACCAGTGAATCAGTTTGAGGTTTTAGCAGCATCTGTGGTCCACTTGGCCAGGCCCTCTGCTAGAGGGGTGTCACCCCAGCAAACCCCATGAGTGCCCCTGAAGACTTTTGCTCAGGCCCATTTTTCAGAGGCCCAGGACTGTTGGTTGGGTTGGTTGATGTTTGCAATGGGAGTGTATTTTACCGCCCCATTTATTTTTCTTTCACTAAGTGACTCCTTACATCTGAGGACTCCACACAGCAATTTCCTAACTTGTAATCTCTAATGAAGCGATTTCTAAAAGGAGAATATTCTTTGAGATTACACTAATAGTTTATAACTGAAACACAGTGCAGAAGCTCACCAGGGTCTGAATCGTTTAAACCCATATCCATTATAATCTTGAAACTTTTCCTTTGCATTTAGGCATGTGAGTCCTTGGCTGGATTTCTCCCTTTTCCCTCTTGCTCTTAACGCAGCTCTCATCAGTCTCCTGTGCAATCAGGTCTATTCACAAGAGTTCTTCTCGTTCAGACTCAGGGTTCTGTAGCCCTGCTGGGAGAAGAGAACTTTAGGCTGTTGAAGCTTCCCTACTCCCCGGGGTTGGTGCAGGAGGAGAGCACACTGTGAAAGGAGACTTTGGATGGCCTGAGCCTTCTCACTCCTGAAGTGGAAGCTGCGTACAGGATGAGTGCTTTCTTAGTGTTAAAGATCTCGAGAGTGGCTTTGAACGTGAGAATACTAAGTTCAGCGTTCAGCAGGGATTTGTTGACTGGAGGGCGAGAGCCTGGAATTTAAAGCTGTACGAGCCCGCAGTGAGGCACCAAAGCCCTTGGCATTTTTTAGAATTGTCCCTCCGTACTCCATGATGATGAATGAGGTCTGTTGGGTTTGGTTGGTTTGATGGGAGTGTGACATCCTAGGGCTCTGGTGCAGCAGGGTGAGTATAGCTACTGCACTCTATACTTCACTATTAAGAAACCTAAGAGATAAGATTTGGGCTACTTTCTTTTTTTTTTTTTTTTAAGATTTGTTTCATTTATTTTAAAGAGTTACAGAGAGAGGTGAGACAGAGAGGTCTTCCGTCTGCTGGTTCACTCCCCAGATGGCCGCAACGGCCTGAGCTGTGGCGATCCGAAGCCAGGAGCCAGGAGCTTCTTCCAGGTCTCCCCTTCCAGGTCTCCCGTGCGGGTGCAGGGGCCCAAGGACTTGGGCCATCTTCTGCTGCTCTCCCATAGCAGAGAGCTGGATCGGAAGAGGAGCAGCTGGGACTAGAACCGGCGCCCAATTGGGATGCCGGTGCCTCAGGCCAGGGTTTTAACCCACTGCGCCACAGCGCCTGCCCCCTACTGCTTTCTTTTTTTTAAAAAAAGATTTATTTTTATTTATTTGAAAGACTGAGTTACAGAGAGAGGTAGAGCCAGAAACAGAGAGAGAGGTCTTCCGCCCACTGGTTCACTCCCCAAATGACCGTAACAGCAGGAGCTGGGCTGATCCAAAGCCAGGAGCTTCTTCTGCTCTCTCACGTTCATACAGGAGTCCAAGGACTTGGGCCATCCTCCACTGTTTCCCAGGCCATAGCAGAGAGCTGGATTGGAAGTGGAGCAGCTGGGGCTTGAACCGGTGCCCATATGGGATGCCAGCATTGTAGGCTGGGGCTTTAACCCACTGCACTACAGTGCCTACCCCAGGGCTACTTTCACTATAAAGAAACGTTAGATATATTTACCCTGATTGGATATTACACAATGTATACATGTAACAAACCAGTACACAGTGCTGCAAAAATATGCACAATTTTTATATGCCTGTTAAAAATAGTTTTAAATAAATTTCTGTAAATAAAATAAGTAAATTGGGTTTGGATGCTGTTAAACAGAAAAGTAAAAATCAGGATTTATATTTTGTTATGCTTGCTGTTTGAGTTAATTTTTTTTATTTGGTAATGAAAGTGCTTAATTTTGGTTAGACTGTTAACTTGCTCCCTCCACCCCACCCCTCAAAAAAAAAAAAAAAAAAAAAAAAAAAAAACCTTAATTTTGGTGATTTGCCAAGGTTTTAGTTTGTGGTTCATTCCCATCAGGGACTGAGTGAATGCTACAAGTAAAAGGTCACTGGGTCATTCGTTGCTGCTGGGGTGGGTCTAGAAGTCACGAAGCCGCACCTCCGGGGAGCCCTCCGCAGGCCCTCCTTCTCTTTCAGAGTAGAGAATCGTGCAGAGTGCAGGGGTCAGATGCTGTGACACCTTCACGGTGCAGCCGGCAGCCGCTTGCCTGCTACTTGGTTCTAGGAAGAGGACTGTTCTGGTGTAGTGGCCCAGCGATGGCAGGGCCGGAACCCTGCATGTTGATGCCCATGGTGACTCATTTCTCCCCCAGGGGAAAGAGGGGGGGTTCTGTGCGGCCGGGCAGTGTGGACGTTGGCAGAGTGTGTCTCAGCGTCTGCTGAAGGGCGGGCAGCCCTGCCTCCGGGGTTTGAACCGCCTGCCTCGTCAGCATGATGTCATGTTGTTATTTATAGGCTCAGGAAAGAGGCAATGCAGGAAGAGAAATCAGTCCCTGAAGCTCTCTTAATTGTAGTCTTCTCTTCCTCCACCCTGCATGATTCTCTTAATTACTTCAGGCACCCCCCCCCCCCCAATAGGGCTGCTGTTTTATTCTTAGAAGTACAGGGAATGAGAGATTGATTTCATCTGGTGGAGGGGAGATGGAGGATGTATTTGTCTTCACTTTGCAGCGAGATCAATGCACATCGTGTGTGTAATGACTGTTGGCCGAAACGAGAACATCGTGGTTACCCAGTTTGCCCGTGAGTGAAATACACTGGCTGTTCTTTCCAGCCTATCTTTCCAGGCCGTTGGGTTGCAAGGCAAGTAGAAGGCTAATATTGATTTATATCCCTAAGCTTGCTCAGTGTGCATAAGAGGATAAGCTTCCCCTTGCCTGCATCGGCCGTAGTCCAGAGGTAGGGGTCAGTCCTTCCTCTCAGTGTCCTTCAGGGCAATATTGCTAACCCGGTTCACGGCGGCCTTGGTCCTGAATCGCGTAGAAGAAAGTGGCTGGCGCAGCGTGTCCTTCTGCAGCCTACAAGGAAATCCTTCCGTTGTAAGACCTGTGCATAGTGCTTCAAGATGATAAGCAGTTCCATAAAAATAATAACCCAATGCTAATTATATTTTCAGCTGCTTTACCTCAAATTATTCTGTGACCTTTAATATACACATGGGAGACTTTATGCATTTTGCTGACAAACCTAATGTTGATATGTATTAACGTAGTTTTTATAAATAACTCATATGCAGGCAGACTGCTTAGATCTCCACTGTGGTAATAATGGGGCATTTCCCTTATGTTGGGATACTTAATTGTTGCTCTTTTCCGATATTTCCCTGGGGTTACAAGTTATGCAATACATATCTTACCGTGTTTTTTCTTTCTTTTTTTTTTTTTCCCTGAGTTGTTTCTTTGGGCTGTAGCTTTAGTATTGAGAAATAAAAATGATGAACAGTTCTGTAGCTCTTGTTAAATGGTTAAAAATTACACTCAAGAAACAAGGGGCCGGAGTATGACTGTTTCTGTTTCCTGCATGGTATCAGCATCTGTATCCCAGCCCTTAGTTTTATTTTTATTTCTGTTATGATGCAAGTTAAAGCAGTTTAGAGATAATTTTTAAAATGCCGTTGGAGAAACACCCTGTGCTCAAGGATCAGAAGATGTGATCAGCAGTGCTCCCTAGCTGAACTGCAGATCCGAGCACTCCCTGTGAAAATCAGAGCTTGCATTTTTGTGGAAATTCGCAAACAGACTCAAACCTCAAGGGACCCAGAATAGCAAAAACAATCTTGAAAAAAAAAAATTGGAAGAGTCATACTTCCTGATATCAAAATGTACTGTACAGTAACCTGGACAGTGTGGTGCTGGTATAAGAATAGACATATAGATCCATTTTGATCAATGGACTTTTGACAAGGGCACCAAGGCAAATCAGTGGGCAAAGAATAGTCTTGTGATACCAGGGCAACTGAATATGCAGAATAATGAAATTGGACCCTTACATCCTACACAGACGTTAACTCACAATGGATCATATCCCTAAATGTGAGGCTTAAAACTATGAAACCCTTGGGTCAGGCAGTGGTTTCTTAGACATGACATCAACCCCACAACAACAAAAGTAGGTAAATCAAACTGCATTGAAATGAAACACTTAGCTGCAAATAATAGCATCAGGAAAGTGAAAAACCCCAGAATGGGAGAAAGTTTTTTTTTTTTTTTTTTTTTTGACAGGCAGAGTGGACAGTGAGAGAGAGAGACAGAGAGAAAGGTCTTCCTTTTGCCGTTGATTCACCCTCCAATGGCCACCGCGGCTGGTGCGCTGCAGCTGGTGCACCGCGCTGATCCACTGGCAGGAGCCAGGTACTTATCCTGGTCTCCCATGCGGGTGCAGGGTCCAAGCACTTGGGCCATCCTCCACTGCACTCCCTGGCCACAGCAGAGAGCTGGCCTGGAAGAGGGGCAACCGGGACAGAATCCGGCGCCCCGACCGGGACTAGAACCCAGTGTGCCAGCGCCGCTAGGTGGAGGATTAGCCTAGTGAGCCGCAGCGCCGGCCGGGAGAAAGTATTTTTAAGTTGTATATCTCCCAAGAGACTTGTATCTAGAAAACGTTTTAAAGAACTGTTACAACTCAATAATAAAGACATAGCCCATTTTAATAACAAATAAAAGATCTGAAGATTTCTCCAAAGAAGATGTGCAGGTAGCTAATTCGCACCTGCAGTGATGCTGAACATCGTAAAGCATTGAGGAATGGCAAATGCAAATCCAGTGAGAAGCTGCTGCACCTGCGCTAGGCTAACTGTAGTTCAAAAGACAGCTAATACCCAGTATTGGCAAGAAACAGGTGTGGAGAAGTCCATTAGTGGTGGAACTATAACATGGTGCAGCCACTTTGGAGAAAAGTTTGTCAGTTCCTCAAAACACTAAATATAGATTTACCAACTGTGTAACCCAGAAAGTCTATTCCTAGCAGTTTACACAAGAAACAAAAACATAAGTCAGTTTTATCACCCGTAATAACAAAAAAGAGAAACAACTCAAATGCCCCCATCGAGAAATTAACAACATGCCATGTATGTAGACAATGGAATGTGAATCAGCAGTAAAGAAGAAGTACTGATCCATACGACCTTGGATAGACCTTGAAAACCTGTTAAGCGAAAAGGCCAGTCATGAAGACTATCATGTGACCCCATCCATACCAAATCTCCAGATTAGGCAAATTAATAGAAACACAGACTAGATTATTGCTTGCTTCTGGGTAGGATAGGTGACTGCTAATGGGTACAAGTTTTCTTTTTAGGTGATGAAAATATTCCAAATTTAGATAGTGGTAATGACTGTATAGCTCTGTGACTGTACCTAAGACATCAGTTTGTACACTTCAGGTGAGTTTATGGCATTTATATCTCAGCAAAGATGTTTTTAAGAACTTTTAAGGCCAAATGGGGACACCTACATTCAGCCGATAATGGTGTTACCCGTATGTTCCATATGTACGTAGCTGAGTAGCAAATAATACCTATGTGTGTGTTTAAATGTCAATCTAAATCTAAATATTCAGAGGACCTGCTCTGATTAGGCTTTAGAAACAAACGATTCATTTTTAAGGAGTGGGTTAATCGATTTTTTTTTTTTTTTAGCTTTTTGGAGAAGTAAATCACTTGAAGTAATTAAACCACCATTAAACATTTGAAAGAATTCTGTAACTTAATGCTGTTGAGGGTACTTTTGGAATCAGTTCTTTAATTGCTTGCTTATTTCTCTGATGATTTTTTAAAAAATATTTACTTGTTTATTTTTAAACATTTATTTATTTGAGTTACAGAGAGAGAAGGAGAGACAGAGAGATATTCTATCTTCTGGCTCACTCCCCAAGTGGCCACAATGGCCAGGGTTGAGCCAGGCCAAAGTCAGGAGCCAGGATCTTCATGTAGGTCTCCCACGTGGATGCAGGGACCCAGGTACTTTGGGCCATCTTCTACTGCTTTCCCAGGCCATAGCAGGGAGCTGGATCAGAAGTGGAGCAGCTGGAACTCAAGCGCCCATATGGGGTGCTGGCACTGCAAGCAGCAACATTACCTGCTGTGCCACAGCACCGGCACCCCCCCCCCCCCAGGATGTTTTTATTCACACACACACACACACACACACACGCACACACTTATGCCATTTTCTATGTTGTCATTTTCCATTTCCACTTAATATTTTTCTTCCTGTTATGGAAATATGCATTTATTTGAAGGCAGAGTGACAGAAAGAGAGAGGAGAGAGATATCTTCCATCTACTGATTGACTTCCCCAGATGGACACAAGCAGCCAAGTCCAGGCCGGGCCAAAGCCAGGAACTCCATCCTAGACTCCCACATAGCTGCTAGGGGCCAGAGTACTTGAGCCATCTTCTGCTGCCTTCCCAGGCATGTCCGCATAACTCTGGGTTGGAAGCAGAGTAGCCAGGACTTGAACTGGCACTCCGATATGGTATGTGAGGGTTGCACGCTGCAGCTTAACCCACTGTGCCAAAAGCTGGCCCCACTTACTATATTTTAAACATATAACTGAATGCTAGTTTCAGATATGTAAAAATCTGGTATTACTTTTATTATACTTATTTTTATTTTCTTAATTTTATTATTAGGCTTTTGGATAATTGTGTTAGTTTTTAAAGAAATTTGAAATTTTCTGCCAATTAATTGTTTGAAAATTTGTTTGGAAGGCAGAATCAGATACAGACAGAAAAAAGATCTTCCATCCTCTGGTTCAGTATTCAAATGCCTGCAGCAGCCAGGCCTGGGTGAGGATGAAACCAAGAACCTGGAACTCCATCTGGGTCCCCCACATGGGTAGCAGGGACTCCAGTACTTGAGCCATCGCCTGCTGCCTCCCAGGCGCATTAGCAGGGAGCTGAAATTGGAAGCGGAGCAGCCGGGACTCAACCTGAGGCACCAAACGCCTGCCTCCTTTTATTTTCTTAATACTTCATCATAGCGTATTTGACTTATTAGAGTAGTGGAACATTAGTGTTTTCGGATTATGGATGTGATTGTATTCCTTGAAATTTGGCTTGAATATCCTTATTACTTCTACTTGAGAGTGTTGGGGGAAACCAAGGGTGTTGATTAAATGTCCGCTTGATGTCATTAAGTGTTCGTTTTCATGTTTTGCTTATTTGAGATGATGAACCTCATTTACATTATTAGATTCACAATGTGATGAGGCCTGCTCTGTTTCATCCCTTGTTTGGGTCTGAGCTGCTGCCTCTGCCTGGCACAAGGCACAAGTCGGGGTTCAGAGCTCAGTACTGGAGGCGGGCTGCTGGGACCTGGGATGTGTGCTGACCCTGCTACTCTGGCCATCTGACCGTGGATGCACGCCGTCATCTCTTTAGACCTTCCATCTCTCCCTCCTCAGTGGTGTCTGTGGCACAGTCTTGCTGTTGGGATTCAGGGAACCTGAGGGGTATGGGCAGCATGCATTGCTCTGAGCGGGTGCCAGGTCGGTGCTGCTGTGATGACAATGATGGTACCACTGCGGCTACTGTTAGGCACCAGGGGAGGTCAAGGCCAAGTGAACAGGGGGGCACACCAGCAGATGCAGATGTGACTGGGCTTTGAGAAACATAAAAGCAAGGCCACGAGAATATCAAGGCAGCTCACCTGCAGTGCCACCCCTGAGAACAGGACAAGACAACCCAGAGTGGGGGCTTTTTGGGCTGATTCTTGAAGAGTCAGAAGTTTATAGGCAGTGGCAGGTGCATGGGCGATGAGCTCAGATCAGAGAAAAAGCCACGTATACAGGAGACTTCTGAGATCAGTAGGGCCAGAGCACCGGGCAGGGAGGGGCAGGTGGAGTGGGGGTGACCGGGAAGCAGCAGATCATTCTGTTTTGTTTCTCAGTCCGATCAGAGACTCTCCTTTCTTGTAGAGGAGCTGGGCTGCTTCCTTCGTATTTAGTTGTGTACGTGACACATGGGTATTGTTTTCCATTGACCTTGTAGTTCTTGTTTATTTCTGGTTCTGCTTACGTATCTTTGGGTAGACTTTTCCTTAAAAATGATCTTAGTTGCAAAGATTGAAAAGTTGGTCTTAGTTGAAAAAGTGATTTTGGTGTTTTACTCATTTTTCTGTTGCTGTAAACAGGGTTTCACAGATCCATGCAGTCTCTGTTCCATTCTTGTTTGGTTCTCCTTTTTCTAATGCTAATGAGCTCTGATTGAGGAGTAACACTGAGTCCAGCTTTAGGAAATAGTGTTTCTCACTTTGACATATTCCTTGTCCGTGAAATTTTGTATTTCTTCTTAGTATCATAGTGAATTCTTGTGTTGGTTTTTCTTTATGATTTTGGACTTTCATTGTTCAAGCATATTGGTCCCTTAATGCTGAGTGTGTGTTTCTTTGTGAGCGTGGTGGTCCTCCTTTCTCTATGTCTTCTTGTAGAAAACTTGCTAGCCCTGAGCATTGTTCAGGATGTAGTATTTAGAGGGTTGCTATTGCAGAAAGAGCACTGGGCAGCAGATGTGGAGAGCTGGTGTCTGGTTTTGGCTCTGTCATTAACAGTGTAGTTATACAGTGAGTCTTAAGTATCTGTGGCCTCCACATTTATGGATTCAACCAGATATCTGGGGATACAACCAATAGAGTGTAACAGTGACTTCCAAAGCATCTCCATTGCATCGGGCATGAAAGTCCTCCTGAGAAGTTGTAAGTATGTGGTGGAAGCATGTGCGGAGAATGTGCAAATATGATGCCAATTCACATGAAGGACTCGAGCATCCTTGGGTTTGGTACCCACTCCTGGGACCAGTTCCTCCTCAATGCTGAGGGATGAGCAACTTGCTGCTTTCACTGCAGACATCTTTAAGGAGCTGTGAGACCTCGCTCAAGCCAGATTCCCTTCTCTGGCACTCTCTGCCTTGACCTAGACCACTAGGGGATTGGAGTAAATTCAGGTTTTCTGAGCATCTTCCCTGAAGCAGCACTGGTTTGGTGCACTGTGCGGTGAAAAGAGGCGCCACATCAGGTAACCTCGGGGATCCTGGGACTTCCCAGAGGCTCTGATTCTGCACGGTGGCTCTTCAAAGGGAAGACAGAGGGTGCCGACGAGGAGCTGGAAATTTCCCGTTTCTGCGGTAGCTAGGGCGCCTCGAAGGGTTCCATAGGACACGTAGAAGCAGTGAGTTAGATGAGTCCTGCAGGCATCAAATGCTCCCGTTCTGTGGCTACGTCATCATCACTCAGTTGTCTGCTTCAAAGGAGTGCATTTTCTGCTTTGTGAATTGTATCTCAACAAAGCTTTTGTGAAAGCGACTTATGGTGCTTTAATCTTCAAAACCAACTGCCCGAGATGGTTTCTGCTTTTGACAACTTGTCATTAATTCCTCTGGGAAACACTCACGGAGCACGCCATCCAGTCCCCGGGAGTGTGTGGAGGCCACTTTCCTGAGAGCGGCTGTCTCACACCACTCTCCATGCAGAACGCAGCTCCTCCGTCCACTTCCTAGGTTCCTCCCAAACTTGTTTGCTGTTGAGTAGTGTGGTTGTGTTCGTAGACCAGAATACTCTGTATTCCCGTGACTTTTATTTTTATGAGTTAATTTCTTGTATTTTCCTCTTTGCTTTTATTTTTAATTCTTCAATAGTGGGCTTTTAAAAATATTTATTTATTTATTTGAAAGGCAGAGTTGGAGGGAGGGAGGGAGGGGGGGAGAGAGAGAGAGAAAGAGAGAGAGAAGGATCTTCCATCCATTGATTTACTCCCCAAATGGCCACAATGGGCGGGGCTGGGCTAGGCCTAAGCCAGGAGCTCCTTCTGGGTTTCCTACATGGGTGCTGGAGCCCAAGCACTTGGGCCATCCTCCACTGCTTTCCCAGGCCATTAGCAGGGAGCCTGATCTAAAGTGGAGCAGCCAAGACTTGAAGCGGTGCCCATATGGGATGCCGGCACTGCAGGCAATAGTTAACCCCCTATGCCGCAATGCCAGCCCTATGACTGTGTTTTTAACATAAGTCTATTTCTTTTTAATTTTCTGCTATTCGTCTTAAGCTTCTTTTCTGTAATTTTAAAAGGCGTCTTGATGCAGTGGAAGGAATATCATCAGATTCATCCCAAGATGGGCTCCTCCACTTACCAGCCTGGCTGAGCTTTCCAAGCTGGTGTCCTGGACCTTGTCTGTGAAAGGAGGCCAATCCCACTCATGCAGTGTGACGTCAGCCTTAAGTGACGTCACATGGGGAGGTGACGCACTAAGCACCTGGTGCTTCTTCAGGGCTTCTCGAACGTTCCCGTCCTGTCTGGACAAAATTGCGTCTGTGTTACAAATCCCAGTGTAAAGTATCACAGGTGCTGGCAGAGTCACATGCATGACTGTTGCGACCAGAGAAGTCTTGTGACTGGTGCAATATTCAGTTAGCTGTGGGTTCCCAGGGGATTTCTATTCACCCGTGTGGAGATGCTGCAAACACAGCTATGAGAGCCATTATTTGTGCATAAATCAGATATTTACTGCCTCTAATGTAAAATGCCTTCTGGCAGAGGTCAAGAAAAGTACTCAAGGAAGTCCCCTCCCCCCCAGAAAAGAGCTTCCAACTGAAGTATGAAGGCAGCAGTAGGCGTGCCTGCAAAGATCATCGCATGAGACCATAAAAGGAAAGTTCCAGGTGAAAGGGCAGTCACTGTGGGGAGGGATGCCTGAGAAGGGATGAGGGGACCCAGGAGGGGCGGGGCGTGCAGAGGTGGGGCCCATGTGCCGCACGAGGCATCCGGGAACAGGGAGGTTCACGGTGCCTGTCCCTGAGTGGACGGGAGCAGCTTATCAGCCAGGTCCCGCACCACCCCACCCCCCCCCCCCCGCAAGGCTCTGTGGGCTTCGGCACAGCGCACGGTTGTCAGATGACCCATGCAGCTCCCCAGGCACTTAGTGAGAGCGCTTTCATGACAGCGAAGGTGCCAGCGGAATCAGCTGTCCGAGCAGCCGTGTCTAAAGGGTCTGCATCCAAATGTATATTTCCAACTCTCTTGTTCTGCCTAAATAACTCATTCATTTGAGAACCTAGTGAGGTGCAAAACTACATCAAGGACTCCTTGCACATCTTGGACTCCACAAAAAGCTACTGTTTCTGTGTTGCTGTTGGCTGTAATGACTGACTGCATTTGCCAGCTGACTGCTCTGGTGACTGTAGTGATCAGTTGGAGTCTCTGTCCTTCATAACAGGCAGGAGTTCTTACGTTGGGAATTAATGCAGAGCAGGAAAGGACACATGGAGATCCCGGAACATCACAGGGCATCGAAAGCTGGCTGTGCTTTGCCAGTCTGCAGTCCGCATGTGTAGTCAGCAGTGACAAGCGGTGTGTGTGTCTTTTTACGTTGCACGCTGTCCACCTTGGATAGTCACCGTCTTAGACATGGAGTTTTATGAACTAATTAGGAATTTGAAGCCCTGCCTCCTTGGACCTAGCCATGTTTTTTTCTTCCGGATGACTATAGCATTTTCCAGATGGACGGCTGGCTTGTGTCACTCTTGCTCTAGAGTCTGTTCTTAACAGATCTGCTAAAGTGACCTTGGAAGTGAAGCTTCCAGTGAAATTTAAGTCACATTATCTCAGGCCTCTTTGAAAAGCCCTGGAACAAATTCCCATCTCATCCAGTGCAAAAGCCCAGATTCTTCTTTTTTTGTTCTTTCTCTTAATTTGAAAGAATTTGAAAGAGAGAGAGAGAATGAGAATGAGAATGAGAATGAGAATGAGAATGAGAATGAGAATCCATCCACTGGTTCACTCCCCAAATGGCTTCCACTGGCAGGGCTGGGCCAAGCGGCCATTTGGGGAGTGAACCAACGGAAGGAAGACCTTTCTCTCTGTCTCTCTCTCACTGTCTATAACTCTACTTGTCAAAAAAAAAAAATCTAACAGAATTGAAAATTCTCCTATGCAAGTGCACCTTATAGCCGCAGAGCCAGGGAACAGCTTCCCCAGCAGCCCAGGCATTGGGACACTTGTGCTCTGTCCTCTCACTGTCTCTCCTCCCTGGTGTTTAACCCAGTAGGAGGAAGAGACAGCGGCATTTGTTCAATGCCAGCAGGTTGGCCGTAAACTGAAACCCTTGTGTCTGTAAGCTTTGTTGTCATTCATCGTTAAACATAATTTGGAGGTGGTACAAAAAGCACCTGCTTGCTCGGGAAGCCGACTCTTCTGTGCGTTAGAGATTTGGAGAGATCTGGAACTCTGTGTGCCTTTAGTGCGATAGTCTATGCCAAGTCCCCAGAAGAACTTGGCCAGTGTCCATTTCTCCTCTTCTTGACATTCTGGAGCTGGAGCCTTTTGTCGGTAGCTGCATTCACTGAATCTTCCCAGCATTGCTAGTGATGGTCTTTGAAGAGAACCGCATGCAACACTGTTTCCCAGGATTAGCGTCTGACTCGGGAAATTATCAGACATTTTTATGCCTTTGTATTTGTGCTTTGAGATAGTTACCTTCAAAAGGATTTTTAAAACATATTGTGGAAATATCTTAATCAGAATATCTTCCATTTTTAAAATTGCATGGAGGCCGGCGCTGCGGCTCACTTGGCTAATCCTCCACCTGCGGCGCTGGCACCCCAGGTTCTAGTCCCGGTTGGGGCACCAGATTCTGTCCTGGTTGCTCCCCTTCCAGTCCAGCTCTCTGCTGTGGCCAGGGAGGGCAGTGGAGGATGGCCCAAGTGCTTGGGCCCTGCACCTGCATGGGACACCAGGAGGAAGCACCTGGCTCCTGGCTTCGGATCAGCGCAGGTGTCAGCCGTAGCAGCCATTTGGGGAGTGAACCAATGGAAGGAAGACCTTTCTCTCTGTCTCTCTCTCTCTCACTAACTCTGCCTGTGGGGGGAAAAAATTGCATGGGAAGTGTTGCCTTGGGCCCCTCCATCCCTTTATGTTTCATTTTTCTTTGTTTCTGAGCTCTCCAAAAATTAAAAAAAAAAAAAAAACACACATGTGCTTGGATTTTAGACAACAGTCCATACTTGTATGTTTGTAGTAGAGTCTTCACTTACACAGTTCCTAATTATACCTGCTAGATAAATCTGGACTTTCTCCTGGTGAGTCTGAAACATCGCTGGGAAAGTTAATTGCCACTTAGCGTGAGTGCTTGTTCTGAATGCTGGGAAACAGTGTCATGAGTTATTTCCTAGCACTGTTAACAGGTGACATAAACTTATTGTTAAAGATGAGAGGCATCTGGCAGAGCAGGAAAGACGCCTCTTGGGGCATGTATATCTGATACTTGAGTTCCTGCCTATGAGTCTTGGCTCTGCTGATTGCAGCTTCCTGCTAATGCACACCCTGGGGTGCAGCAGGTGATGGCTCGAGTACTCCGCACGGGAGACCTGGATTGAGTTCACAGCTCTTGGCTCTGGCCTGAATCAGCCTCAGCTGTAGGCATTTCAGGAGTGAAGCAGCAAGTGGAACAGCTCTTTCTGCCTCTCCCTCCGTTTCCCTGCCTATCAAATCAATAAAATAAATAAAAGTCTGAAGATAAAGTATCTCACCAAAGAGCCTTTTATTTATAGTTTATGTATTTATTTCCGTGTCCCTTGAGGGTATAAACAATAGATATTTTCTAAAATCTAAAACTCTGTTGGTTATGCAGTTGGTGCTGGAATTTGATAGCATCAACTGAAAGTTTAATATTCTTTGTTACACTGTGCACCAGTGAAGAAGAAATTTTTAGGTATAGTGACTTAAACATTTTAGTGAATTATTCAGTTGAAAGATTTAGTTTCAAAGTGAACTAGTCTTTTACCTAGTTCCAGAGCATAGAAAATACAGAAATATTTTCAGCTGGTTTTTAAGTCTACATAATCCTGATTCCAAAATGTAAATCGCTACACAGAAAACTGCAAGTCACTCATTCTGAATGTAAACAGTTAAATATTAGGAACCGAAATCCAGTATTTCTAAATGCCATATGATAATCTGGCCGGACTTATTCCAAAAAGCTAATTGTGGTTCAGCCTCAGGACATTTGTTCTTACCCCTGCATTCAGGAAATAATTGATAAGACCGCACAATCCTATCAGTGATATTTAAAGAAAGGCACTACCCGATCCAGATTTCTTAAACACCAGGCAAACTGTCAGCAGATTCTAAGGAGAGAGCTAATTTCTTTCATTGGTTAAAAAAAAAAAAAAAAAAGGCATCTAGAAAACAGCTTGCAGCAAACTTCCACTCATGGGCAACATGAGAAACATCCTGGTGAACAAAAACGGAGCCAGGATGCGGCTGCACTTACTGTTACCCTGTATTTCCAGGGCTGCTCCTGGCCAGTGGACACACAAGCCTCCCGTGGAGGAAGGGACAGCACTGGCATTACTTGCAAATGATTTGAATATCTCCATGGAAAATCCAGGAGGAAACAGTGTCACTTTCTGTGAACCCTTAAGAGCAAAATAATGTGGAGACCAGAGTAATGCTGCAAAAATCCAGGTTTCCCATGCACTGGCAACACTTTTTTTAGTGGATAAAATGGAGCAACAAATCCATTTTGCAAGTGTTCCCAAACGCCTAGGGATGTACCTACCAAGAAGCGAGGTTTGAGGGGTGGGTAGGAGTGTGGCGCAGGGGTTACAATGCCGTTTGTGATGCCTGCATCCGAAATTGGAGTGCCTGGATTTGAGTCCTGACTCCAAGCCCCATTCCGCCTTCCTGTTATGTGCACTCTAGGAGGCAGCAATGAGGCCTCAAGTCCTTGGACGCTTACCACCCAGGCCGTATATCCAGATGGAGTTCCTGGCTCCTGGCTTCGGCGTAGCCCAGCCCTTGCTATTGAGGGCATTTGGGGAGTGAACCAGGGGATGGAGAAATCAATCTGTCTCTCTCTCTGTGACTTTGAAATAATGAATTATTATTTTATGTACAAAAAGGAAGCCAGGCTTTGCATCTCTATAGTCACCATGCAGAGGCTGCGGACTCTGCTGATTTTAGGTTGGCAAGAAATGCGCTGTTTAATTTGGCAAAGACTTGTGAATTTTGTTCTTTGTGGCTTCCTTTGGAAGCAAACAAAGCAAGGCAGCATTTTACAGGTGAGGACCCCGAGGCTTCGGGCGGTTTTGTGACCTGCTTTGTCAGCGTATGATGCTGTACGGTTCTAACTCTTGGCTTACTGGCTTTTTCTGTATTCCCTTCAGCCCAGGCTCCACGCATTTCTTTAAAAATGAAACTGTGAGTGGAGTATCCAAGAGAGGATAATTCTGCTTTGTTGGTTCTGTGGTGGGGGTTTCAGTCTGTGATCATAAAATCTCCTGCAGATCATTTTTGCTTTCAATCTGTGTGGTGCAAGTGAAGGTCGCTGTATTTCCACGGTTTGCAGGGCCAGCGGCTGCACTTCTCTGAGTGATCAGGACAGCCTGTGAGCTCCTCTGTGGTTGTGCTGGTCCCGGGGACAATGCCGCAAAGCCCCACGACAGGGCATCAGGAAGCTCAAGTTCAGTTTCAGTCCTTACAGCACAAAGGGCGTGGTGCTTTCTTCATGCTTCACGTTGAGACAAAGGACGTGCATTTGTTTCCCAAGGCTGTGTAACAAATTACCACAGACTGGGTGCCTTAAAAAAAAAAAATTTATTCTCAGTGTGGAAGCCAGAAGTCCAAAACTGGTTGCACAGGGCCAAAGTTAAGGCACTAGCAGGCCTGGCTCCCTCTGGAGGCTATAGGGGGAATCCAGACTTTGCCCCTTCCAGCCCCAAAGGGGTTGCCTGCATTCCCTGGCTTGTGGCCACATTCCTCCAATCTCTGGCTCTGTGATCACAGGGCCTCTCCTCTTCTGTGTATATCACATCTCCTCAGCATTTCTCTCTTTTGAATATATATATATATATATGAAATATTATTTATTTTATTTGAAAGGCAACGAGACAGACAGAAATTTCCCATCTGCTGCTTCACTCCCCAAATGCCCACAGCAGCCAGCGCTAGGCCAGACCAGAGTCAGGAGCCAGGAATTCCCTCTGGGTCTCCCACATGGGTGGCAGGAGCCACCACCTGCTGCCTCTCAGGATGCATTAGCCAGAAGCAAGAATTGAGAGCAGAGCCGAGACTCGAACCCAGGCCCTCCAGCATGGGCTGTGCATCCCAAGTGCAGTCTTTGAGCACTGCGCCATACACCTACCCCTGCCTTCCTCTCCATGGGGCTGCATGTGAGTACATCCGGGGTCCACCACATGGTCCAACATAGCCTTCTTTATCTCAAGAGCCTTAATTTAATCACAAATGCATCCACAGTCTCTGAAGAAAGCAAACTTGGGAGACAGTAAAAGTAGAATTTGAATACTCTACAGTTCCTGCCTGTTGACCTTGATCTTGACCAAGCTCCTTCACTTCTCTAAACTTCACTTTCCTCATCTGCAAGCAGGACCAGTACTCCTATGTGCCTATCTCAGAACATATTTGAAAGAGTTTGGAGAAGGGCTGTTGGTTCAAATGTTGCTTCTTGGCTGCTGCTTCCTTTCCTCACATTCAAAACCTTGTTTTGGCTTATTTTTGTGTCTGCACAGCCTAGCATAGCAGTTGCTCAGTTAATCATTTTTTTTAAAAAAACATTTATTTGAGAGGCAGAGTTACAGGGAGAGGGAGAGAGAGAGAGGTCTTCTATCACTGGTTCACTCCCCAAATGACTGAAGTGGCTGAAGGTAGGCCGATCCAAAGCCAGGTGTTTCTTCTGGGTCTTCTGTGTGGGTGCAGGGGCCCAAGCACTTGGGCCATCTTCCAATGCTTTCCCAGGCCATCAGCAGGGAGCTGGATTGGAAGTGGAGCAGCCGGGACTCGAACTGGTGCCCATATGGGATGCCGGCACTACAGGCAGAGGCTTACCCTACTGCGCCCCACGGTGGCCTGTTCCATCTTCACTGCGTACTTTTCTGTTCTCTTAAGGGTGTGTGACATTGCTCTGTTGTGCCCTGCACCCACAGCTGTGGACGGCTCGGTGGTGGCGGCCCATCTAGAATGACTGCGTATGGTGTTGGAGCATTGTTCACTCAGCAGACAGAGTGTGTGTGCAGCAGAGCCCCAGATACTGTGGTTTCTTTGGAATCTGCTGAATTGAGGGCACGTTTGATGCATGAAAAGAGCTGAAAATCCAGAAAGGGAGAAGCTGGAGACTGGGTGTAGTAGATGTTCATGTGCACACACGCTTCATGGAAGATTGATTTTTTAATGTATCATTGGTCTTTTGCATTTGGGCTGTGTACTTACAGCTAGTGTGCGATGGTGGGCTAAATTATGGACCTGCTGTGCACTTCCAAGGGCTTCCTTGCAAACTAGACCTTAAGCCTTGTCCCTCCTCCCCAAACTGGCATTCATGGTGCAGTGAGGTGTGCCTTTCGTGGCTACATGATCAACAGCCTGGACACTAAATACTGCAGCTGGCACCGTCCTGGAAGCAGCGCACAACCATACTTTGGACCACAAGCATTTATTGATCCAGCCGTGACCTTGGCTAATCAGTCATTTGGCTTTCAGTGTTCCTGAGTCCCAGTCTGTCCTGAAGGTCACTTGTCTGACTCACAAATGCCCTGGGGCCTTTGAGTCCCAGGCGCCCTCTGCCGGGGCTTGGCATGAGCAGCCCAGGGGTATGAGTGGGGCTGGTCCTCCAAATAGCCTGCAGCTTCCCTTTCAGGACCGCCCCACACACACACACACACACACACACACACACACACACACCTGGCCCGCAATGCTTGGTGGTGGAATGAAAAGGTCACGGGAGACCTGGGAAAGGGGTAGGTAACATGGAGCAGCAGCAGGAGGAGGGATGAGGGAAAAGCCCTCGGCCCGCTGATGCCTGCTGGAGCAAGGCAGAGGTGCCTGGAGCCCACATGCACCATCCGGGGCTGGCTGCTCCAGGTTGTCATTTATTAATGACACGTGATATGTACCACCTCAGTGCCTATCTAGTTGACTTTTTTGGTGCTCTTATCAAGTGCTATGGAATCTGCTTGGCAGGCCTTGAAAGAGAGCTTTGATGGAAAGAAAAACAGGGTGTGTAGCAGTCCCCTGTTCTCCAGAGGGGGTGCATTCCATGGCCATGCATGTCTTGAAACTGTGGCTTATCCCAAGCCTTCTGTAGCCTAGGTTTTCCCCTATGCCTACACACCTGTGATGAAGCTTAATGTATAAATTAGAAACAGTAAGAGATGAATGATTACAATAATAAAATCAAACAAATGTGACAATGTGCTGTAATAAACCTTGGGTGAAAGAGGCCTCTCTCAAAATATCCTACCGCGTATCCTCTACCGCGTATTTCTGCACAGCGGCTGATTGCAGGTCACTGGACCTGCAAAGTAAAACCGTGAACAAGTGGGAAGTGTTGTGTTGCACCAGGAATACGTAGAACAGATGATTCGGAGACTGTTGGGTCCTGGATAGCATTAGGAGAAGGCAACATTTGGAAATGTCATCTCAGTTCCCAGAGAATTTGCAAAGTGTTGGGAAAGCGATGTGGTGACCAAAACAAGGGGAGAACAGCTTCTGGGGTGTAGACACCAACGGACAACCAGAGGGTGGAGACTGGTGGGCCGCACAGGGAGAGGCCATGGAGGACTGGCTGACAGGGGCAGTGGCTTTGTGTGCTTGCTCAGGACCGAGAGAGAGTCTTTCTGGGCCAGCCCTGACTGCACACAGCAGGATGAAATATGTTTTGCATGCTTTTGGAAGATTCCTCATAACAAGGAGCTAGATTAGCAAACACTTAAGTACAGGCAGATCTGCTGCCCCAAAGTGAAGAGAGCGCTGCAGGAGCAGGCGGTGCCCTGGGCTGCCTTGGGAAGGAAAAGCTCGCTGTGCCTGGGTCAGCCTCACAGCAGTGTAGGGGAACTCCAGTGCCGCCTTAGCGGTCACTAAACCACTGTCTCAGGGCAGGCATTCGGCAGAGCAGTTGAGACGCCAGTTGGGGCACCCACATCCTCCAGCAGAGGGCATGGGTTCAGGTCCTGGCTCTGCTTCTGATTCCTGCTTCCTGCTGATTCACACCCTGGGAGGCATAGGTGATGGCTCGAGTTCTTGGATCCCTACCACTCACATGGGAAACCCAGATTGAGTTCCAGGTTCCGAGCTCCAGGCTCCCAGCTCCTTAGACCTTACCCAGCCCTGACTCACTGAGGCCTTTAGGGAATGAACCAGCAGATGCAAGTCCCTTCCCCTCCTCCACCTTTCAACTAACATATAAATAAGTACGGCCCACGTCGTGGCTCACTAGGCTAATCCTCCGCCTTGCGGCACCGGCACACCGGGTTCTAGTCCTGGTTGGGGTGCCAGATTCTGTCCCAGTTGCCCCTCTTCCAGGCCAGCTCTCTGCTGTGGCCAGGGAGTGCAGTGGAGGATGGCCCAAGTGCTTGGGCCCTGCACCTGCATGGGAGACCAGGAGAAGCACCTGGCTCCTGCCATTGGATCAGCGCAGTGCGCCGGCCACAGCACGCCGGCCGCGGCGGCCATTGGAGAGTGAACCAACGGCAAAGGAAGACCTTTCTCTCTGTCTCTCTCTCTCTCTCTCACTGTCCACTCTGCCTGTCAAAAAAAATAAATAAATAAGTACATAAATAAATTTTAAAGACCGCTCTCTTCTCTGGAGCCTCGGTTGACTAAAGGAAGAAGATGCTGTAGAATGCTGATGGTTGTGATGCTAATGACAGCTCTAAGCCAGTAACTGTGTTTCCTTCTTTCCCTCAGTGTCAGATCAACAGTGCCTTGACTTCCTTCCATACTGCTTTGGAACTGGCCGTGGACCAGAGGGAAATTCAGCACGTCTGTCTCTATGAAATTGGTAAAGATGTGATGTCTCACCAGCTTCTCATGGAGAGGAAGCATCCCTGGCTTGGGTGGGCAGTGTTTCAGTAGTGGTGCTGTGCCGTTTGTGTCTTGGCTCGCTCTCTCTGCCTTACCTGGCGACGAGGACGTGGATGGCCTGGTAGCACGGTGACAGCCGTTCCCTCTCCGATGCTCCCTTGTTGCTGCCGTGGCACGGTGGGCTTTTGTAGCGTTTTGATTGCAAGGTAGTAGGTAGCCTTAAGTAGGGTCCCTGAGTCCCCATTTGTAAATTCCGCATTGGACTGCACTTTAGAATTCAAAGCACTTTGTTCCTCTTTCCTGCCAGTGTTTGTCTGAGATGAACAGCACAGCACAGGAGTGAGTGGGCTCCAATGCCAGCTCTCCACCCGTGTTTCTGGAGGCCTCGGGCGGTTGAGCAAGCCCCTGAGCCACGCTGTCACCACTGCCTTGATGGTGCCTCCCTTGGCAGCCGCTGTGAGCGGTGGAGGAAAGAACAGGGAGGAAGCCTCAGGCAGGGTGCTGGGGCCCACAGGCTGGGAATACATTTAGCAATGGACTCGGATGTGTCTGTCCAAGATTTTCTCCCCCCCATCTCCAAAGCTGTTGCTGTGAATCTTTTGCTTACTATACTAAAACCCTGTCTGTGTGACAGAACTCCTTTTCTGTAGCATTTTCTCCCATAGGCTAAGAGTAAATACAACTTCGGGGTTGAAACAAACAGACACAATTTTTTAAAAAGATTTTTTTTTTATTTGAAAGGCAGAGGGGCAGGGGAGAGAAAGAAATCTTTCATCTCTCTGGTTTACTGCCCAAATAACCAAAACAGCCAGAACTGGGTCAGGCCAAAGCCAGGAGCCTGGGACTCCATCCCTGGCTCCCACATAGGTAGCAGAGACACAAGCACTTGGGCCGTCTTCCACTGCCTTCCCAGGTACATTAGGAGGAAGCTGGATTGGAAGCAGAGCAGCCAGGACTCCAACCAGTGCTCATATGGGATGCTGGTATCGCAGGCAATGGCTTTGTGCCACAACACAAACCTCCGCCCCTACATTTTTTTTTTTTAAACAAAGGCCTGGTACTTTATAGTTTCAGCTTAGCTACAATACTACAAAGTTACATCACATAGCACATAAGGAGTGAAAAAGGAATGGATAAAGGAGAAATGATTCCCTTCAGGAATCTGAAGGGAAATTGGAACTCCAAAAGCTGTCTGCCGAGGGGCAGGGAAGGGTAAACAACGAATGCTTGGAAGCAATGGACACCTCTCGGTTCTTGGCCTGTGACCCCTGCCACATGTTCACCTGCTGCGGACATAATTGTTTTCCTGAATCCTTTTAAAAATATGCAAAGCACAAGATTGGGGATTGGACAGTAATAATATTACAAAAAAATCCATTTTAAATGCCTGTTTATAGTTTAGGGAAGAGCAGATAAAGTATAATGCCATGAAAAATAAATCTTTATGCAACCTCAACTCTGCAGGAGCTCTGTGTAGTAGCCATATGTAGAGTTCAGGATGTTTCGAGCCTAGCTTTTGGGGTGCCTGTTTGGTACAGTGGTTAGTTAAGACACCCCTTAGAACTCCCACATCCCGCATCAAAGTGGAGTCTGAGTCCCAGCTTCACTTCTGATCCCAGCTTCCTACTAATGTGCAGCCTGGGAGGGGGCAGGTGCAGGCTCAAGCGCCTGGGTCCCTGCCACCCATGTGAGAGACCAGATTGAGTCCCCGACCCCTGGCTTTTTTACTGGCCCAGCCCTGGCTGTCATGGGCATTTGGAAAAGGAACTAACAAATGGGAAACCACACTGTCTTTCTGTCTCTCTCTACCTTTCAAATAAAAAATTTTAATAGAAGAAAGCCTAGCTTGGTGGCCTTTCCTGTGTATCATTTCAAGGTCTATGTTAGAGTTGAAGTTAGAATGTTAGAGCCAAAGGAAGCTTAGCGGTGAGCTAGCCCAGGCCTTGGGGAGAGGAACTCAGGAGGTGAGTGATACCCAGGCCTCATTTTCTGCCTCTCTTTTGTACTTAAGTCAGATCTTGCCCTGGTAGCTGTTATAGGGTGATAACAGCTCAAATTAGTACTCTTAAAATATGTAAGTATCATCTTCCCTGTAGGATTTATGCCTTATAAGGGTGTGCACCCACTTCCCATAGTGGCAAACCCAAGGTCACACAGCTACTTAGTGATTCCAGAAATTTCTTTCATGGAGGCAATATTGTGTAAAGAAAAGGGTGTCAGATCCTGGTCTCCAGAGCTTCCCTCTGATGAACCGTGTGGCTTTGAGTGCTCAGCCTCCAGTGTTTTCCTTTTTAAAGTGAGACTGCTGTCAGCCCCTTTCGCATAACAGGAGCAGGCAGAATTCTGTCAGTGTTTGCTACACAATAGGGCTCAATTGTTCAGAGACGATGCTGATGCTTAGCAATGGGAATGGGGCAGGCATTTGGCCGGCAGTTGAGAGGCTGGCTAGGATGCTGTGTCCCACATTGGAGTATCTGGGTTCGATTCCTGTAATACCCAGTTTCTGACTCCAGTGTCTGCGAATGCAGTCCCTGGGAGGCAATAGTGATGGCTCAACCCCTTGGTTCCCGCTACCTACACGGGAGACCTGGATTGAGCGCCAAGGAAAATCAGCAGATGGAACCTCTCTCCTTCTCCCTCTTCCTCTCTCTCCCTCAATGGCTGTCTGTCTTTGTCCCTCTCAATGATGAAATATGTATTTCTTAAATGTACAAAGGAAATAAAGTGTTCTGTGCCAGAATGCCAGAATGCCAGTCCCACAGTGTTTCGATCCAAGAAAGATAGGGTCCCCCAATGTAGAGAAGACGGGCTTGCGTGCTTCTCACAGAGGTCTGAGAATGCGTGCTAATAATTCACCCTCAGGTGAGTCCAGGAAGCCCTTGCTCCCCCGGCTGCCTGTACCTCCCTGGGCTTGCGTGACTCACACAGATGAGACTCACTCGAGTGTCCTTCTAGAAATCTGTGTGCTGTGCTCGTCTGCACTCCCCAAGAGGTCGTGACATCGGAAGTGCCTGGTCTTGCCCAGACTTTACTCAGGACACATTCAAGAGAAAATCCTCTAAAGCTGAGTGTTGCAGAGCACGTCCTAGAGCGCTCCCAGAGGAAGGCAGTGAGCCGTTGAGAGACTCGGGGTCCAGGTGGGCCGTGACTCCCGGGTATGGGCTAACAGGGTTTCTCTCACAGGGTGGTGCAGCATGATCGAGCTCAACTTCAAGGATGCGTTCGATTCCTTCGAGCGGCTGAAAAACGAGTCCCGGTGGTCGCAGTGCTATTACGCCTATTTGACAGCAGGTGAGTGGACTGGTCTCACAGCATGGCCCCACCCCCCGTGAGTTACCTTCCGGGCTGGTGGTGGGTGTGGGGAGGAGAGGGGGAGGGCGTTGTGCTCCACCATTCTCCCTAGCACGGTGACATTTTGTGCGACCAAGTAAATGGCAGCAGGATCCTGTGTTCACTGAGAACTCCAGTCCTGTGCCTGGTGCCCCGAGCCAGGCTTCGTCCTGCACAGCGTCTCGGAAATGCTTCTTATGACGCTGCTCCAGTTTTGTCCATCTTGTCCTAACCACCCTCAGCCTGCCCTTCTCCACCCCTTTCTTTGCTGTGTTAGGAATTTTAAGGATGTTCTCAAACATGTCTTTTTCATTGTGTTAGTATGTTCGGTGGTGGTGCCTGGTTACAAAGTAGCTCGTGCGTTGAGTCCTGTGTTCCAACCCTGTTTTGCCTGTTCATCCACAGTACAGTGTGATGGCGTAGGACAGTGCCAGGTCTTTCAACACTGTGCAGCATCACAGCCAAACATCTGTAATGTCTATTTTTTTTTAATAATTTATTTGAAAGGCAGAGTTAGAGGGAGAGGGGGAGGGGGAGAGAGAGAGAGATTGAAATCTTCCATCCGCTGGTTCACTCCCCAGATGGCCACAACGGCCAGAGTTGGGCCGGTCTGAAGCCAGGAGCCAGGAGCTTCTTCTGGGTCTCCCATGTGGGTGCAGGGTCCCAAGCACTTGGACAACCTTCTGCTGCTTTCCCAGGCCATAGCAGAGAGCTGGGTCAGAAGTGGAGCAGCAGGGACTTAAACTGGTGCCCTAGGGGAGGCCGCAGGTTTACCTGCTATGCCACAGCACTGGCCCTGTGTTTTCAATGGGAGTGTTTCTGCCTTACACCTTGTATGATAGTTGAAGACATGCTGCCACCTGGTGGAAAGAAGGGTTGTCTGTCCTTGAGATATTAACTATTCCCCTTGGTTTCCAATTGTGGAGGAGTGGATTGAAGAAACCAAGTTTCCTGCCTTGAAGCAACTTTATGGAAACCTTTGCAAGTTTGTGTAGAGAGGAACCTTCCTTATGAAGCCACATAGTAACCGTGTTATTTAAAATTCAGACTAACCAAACACTATTTTAAATACTTCCTGTTCTAAATGTTTCAATTTGAGGAAACATCTTCCCCTTTCATTCTATCTATGGATCTGCTCTATTTAAAAGTATTGTGATACAGTGGGTTAAGCTGTGGCCTGCAACACTAGCATCCCATATGTGTGCCAAGTAGAGTCCAGCTGCTCCATTTCCTATCCAGCTCCCTGCTAACGGCCTGGGAAAGCAGTGAAAGATGGTCCAAGTACTTTGCACCCACACGGGAGACCCAGATGAAATTCCAGCCTCTTGGCTTCAGTCCGGCCCAGCTGTTGTAACCATTTGAGGAGTGAACCTCTGTAACTCTGCCTTTAAAAATAAAATAACAATCTTTTTTAAAAAGAAAAAGTAAGAATTAACAGTGGCCAATCTGTATATCCTCCATGTCTGAAACTCTCTATAAAGATCGCATGAGTCCACGAACAGTGGCTATGAAAAGCCACCGTGTCTGCTCTCCTTGTGGTGTGGTGTGTGCCTTTTCTTACAGTGCTGTGTGCATGGAGTAATCTTACTTTGGGTGTCCTTGTCAGTATACTGTGTCTAACCTTAAAGGGTTGCTGTACTGAATTTGCAGGTATCGCCCATAAAAGCAGCAGCTGTGCATTGGGCCGCCTCCGTGTGCCCAACGCTGAAGAGTAGGGGAAATTGCTTTGCATAGCGTAGGAAGCAGAGGCCCGCACGCCACCTAGTGGTCGTTACATGTATTTGCGCCACGTCGTCCATGGGGGGCGCTACTTCCTGTCTGTTGAGTGCGGAAGACACAGAGCACATGTGGCTGTGAAGAGCATTTGTCTCCCCACGCTGTGGCAGTCCCGGCGCTGTGCTGGCTGTGGGTGATGGGCAGGGCCGGTTTGGATGTGTCTGTCCGAGGGGTTTTGCTGGCAAGATAGTACAAGTGTGGAGAGCCCCGCTGTGGAGGGTGCCCAAGGCAGCAAGGGTGCTTCTGCCCAGCTGGCTTCTTGCAAACAGAGCTGGAGAGCACAGGCATTCAGGGGCCAGCGTGCTGCCATGGGGACTTGGCTCCCAGCCCTGTCTTTTTTATTGTGGCAAAATATAAATAACAGATAAGAGCTAAATAACATGTAATAAAATATAAATCAAATGGACCCTCGTAGGCATTTTTAAGTGAGCCATTCAGCGAGGTTACGTTCGTGTGTGGTATCATGCGACTCTCACCACATCCATCTCCAGAAAATACTCACCAACTGAATGAAATGCAAAACCCATCCAACAAGAACACTGCTTTCCCTCCCCTGCAGCTCCTGGCTGCCATTCTTCTTTCTGTCTCTGTGAATTTGATTATTCTTCACGCCTCATATGAATGGGGCACATCTGCCCTCGTGTGTCTGGCTTATGTCACATAGCACAGTGTCTGCTAGGTGCACCCACATTACTGCACGTGTTAACTTCTGCTGCTACGTGTGGGGCCCACGTTTTGTTTATGCATCCATCCAGCGATGGACACGGGGGTTACTTCCACCTTTTCACTCCAGAGAGTGTGATACTTGCTACGAACCCTGGTGCCCGAGTCCTTGCTTTCACTTCCTAGGGGTATGTGCCCAGGAGGGGAGTTGCTGCATCAATCCTTGTACTATTCTTGCACCTTTTCTGTAAGCTTGAAATCCCATTGGAATTATCTGTTATCAAATCTGTTTAGTCTGTTCCAAAAACAGCATGCAGCTAAGACAGTGTCTCAGCAAAAATGCACGGGATGGGATTTGGTGGCCTAGGAGGTGAGAGGAGGATGACAGGGTGGTGGTAAAGACTGGCTGAGGGGCTGGGACTGACCCCAATGTGAAGACTGGAGGGGGTGGGATGCAGGTGGAGCGAAGGGGCTATGATGACGTCTTTGCCAGGGCCCTGGGGTGGGCTGCAGGTGCAATGGGACAGACGAGTCACACCCTTCCTTCATAGCTCCCGCATCACTCCGGACAGAAAGGACCCCTTTTCTTTCTGGGTCTTTCCCAAAGCACTTTGGTTTTCTCCCCTAACTTCTCCTATCACCGCACATAAGGGCACTTCAACAGTGTGTGGAAAAGGGAATTATATACATTTACATTTTTGAAATGCATGCATATTTTAAAAAATTTTATTTATTTATTTGAAAGGCAGAGTTATAGAGAGGCAGAGAGGAGAGAGGAGACAGGAGACAGGAGAGAGACGGGGGGAGGTCTCCCATCCGCTGGTTCACTCCCCAAATGGCTGCAACGGCTGAAACTGCACTGATCCAAAGCCAGGAGCCAGGAGCTTCTTCCAGGTCTCCCATGTGGGCACAGGGGCCCAAGGACTGGGGCCATCTTCCACTGCTTTCCCAGGCCACAGCAGAAAGCTGGAATGGAAGTGGAGCAGCCGGGACTTGAACCGGCACCCATATGGGATGTCAGCACTGCAGGGCAGCGAAGGCCCCTCCTATGTATTTCAGCCCTTTTTACATCAGAATAAACGTGTGTGTGTGTGTGTGTGTGTGTGTGTGAGTGAGTGAGAGAGAGAGAGAGAGAGAATCGTTCCAACTGGAACTCAGGGTCTACAGGGTGCAGGCCTTTGTGTGTCTCTGTAACTTTTGTTCCAGGACAGGGATTCCCTCTCCTGCCAGGAAGTCTTCCTAAACCCCTTATCTGCTCACTGTTCTTTCCCAGATTCCTTTTATCTCCACTCCCTGCCCATGTAGACGCCAAGGAGGTTGTGCACTATGGCAGTAGCGGTGCCTTTCTTTTCTTTTCTTTTCTTTTCTTTTCTTTTTTTTTTTTTTTTTTTTTTTTTTTGACAGGCAGAGTGGACAGTGAACAGTGAGAGAGAGGCAGTCTTCCTTTTTTTCAGTTGGTTTACCCCCCAATGGCTGCTATGGCCAGAGTGCTGCGCTGATCCGAAGCCAGGAGCCAGGTGCTTCTCCAGGTCTCCCATGTAGGTGCAGGGCCCAAGCACTTGGGCCATCCTCCACTGCACTCCCGGGCCACAGCAGAGAGTTGGACTGGAAAAGGAGCAACCGGGACAGAATCCAGCGCCCCGACCAGGACTACAACCCGGGGTGCCAGCGCCGCAGGCAGACGATTAGCCTATTGAGCTGTGGCATCGGCCAGCCTTTTGTTACATACAAGACTATGTCTCCCGGGCTGGCGCTGTAGCGGAGCGGGTAAAGCCGCCACCTGCAGCTCAGGCATCCCATACGGGTGCTGGTTCGAGTTCCAGCTGGTCCACTTCCGATACAACTCCCTGTTAATGATCCTGGGAAAGCAGCAGAGGATGGCCCAGATACTTGGGCCCCTGCACCCACATGGCCCAGCCCTGGCCACTACAGCCTTCTGAAGAGTGAATCTGTGGATGGAAGACCTCTTTCTCTCTCTCTTTCAAATAAATAAATAAATAAATCTAAAAAAAAAAAAAAAACAAACAAACAAAAAAAAAAACCTGTTGGGCGGTGACAGCCGGAGGCCGAGCGGCCCCTGGTGTGGCAGTCGCCAGGCACTGGCTCTGGTTTTGTGCTTGGAAACGGTTCCCAGTATGATGCCCCTCGGCATCCCCCAGTGGTACCAACCCTGCCGGCAGTCTACAGCTCAGACCCTGGTTTCTTACAGTGTGCCAGGGAGCCAGCGGTGACGTGGACGGCGCACAGGCCGTTTTTAAAGAAGTTCAGAAACTCTTCAAGAGGAAAAACAACCAGATTGAACAGTTCTCAGTGAAGAAGGTAGGTTGGGGGCCCCGCTGGCCTCGGGGTCTGTGGCCCGAACTCCTCGGCTGTGCCCCGTGCAGTCAGCCGCGGTGGGGAGCAGCACGGGCTTGGCCGCAAATCATCCAAGCGCATTTCCTGTTCCTGTGAGCGCACGCGGGGCAGACACCGCAGGGCGCATGCGCCTTCGCTTCTGGTCCCTGGAGTGCACACAGCGCAGAGGCCGCAGGGCGCACGCGCTTTCCAGGGACCGAGGCTGGCGCCCTGTGGGAACGGAGTGGGTTGGTCCGGTCTCGGAGCCCTGCTGGAAGGCCCGGGGCTAGAGGGATAGCATCGCATTTTCGCTTTTTAGCCTCCCATAATCAAATTTTGCAGCAGAACCTGTTTTATGACCTCTCTCCTACTTTGAATTTGCCATTCTTTAGGTTTTCTAAGTTTTTACTGAACATTTACTGAATTTGTTTGAGTGTAAATTAGACTCTCATACAGAAGGCAAGTGACAGCACTAGGACCAAGTAGAAAACCAAAAAGTCCTTGGGACCGTGACTACAAGGCGTCTTGTCTTACATCCCCCATAAAAACTCACTGAGCCCCATCCTTATAACCCAGCCTTCTGAATTCATTGATTTAAACTAAAATAAAACTCATTTCATGCCTAAGTTTTCAGAATCCCTATATGCCAGTTCTCGATAGGAGATGGGGTTGAGTGAGGCACAGGAGGCAAGTGTCCTGATGTCGTAGAACTCAGACAGGAAAAGTTGTTCAATGGAGAGACGTGGTCATTTTCGCCCTTGTTGGTGTTAGGTTAGGTTTGCAATAGCTCGGGGTTCTGGCTTTTTGTACCCCCAGAAGGGAGAGACGGAAAAAGGAGACAGAGACCGACCTCAGCAGAGGTCTTTGCTTCAAATCAAGCAAAGAGGTTGGCGACAGTCTCCTAAGAGACATCGCAGAGGGCGTGTTTAGAGCTGAGTTTTCATCTGGTTAAGGAGGGAATTTGCCAGTGTGTGTATGTGTGTGTGGGGGGGGTTGTTAGAAGGCAGCTGGTGGGAGGGTAGGGGGCTCTTTGAAGCCTGTGGGGACTTTCATCTTAGGTAAGGTTTCACAAGGTATTTCACAAGCTGCCCCGTGTAGCTTGTCTGTCTGCCAGTTGCTTTGCAAGGAATCTGGAAGGGTCTGGTTTGGCACCAAGGGTGTCAACCAGAGGGAGGGAGCAGGACGGGGGAGGGGGAGGGGGAGGCTAGGGAAGGAGCCGCCATCCATCCTGAATGCGAATCGTGTGCTTTTAAATGTCCTAGAAGCGTGTTTAAGTTGAATTTGTTTTGGAAAAACACAGCCGAATCTTTTCCTACTCGCAGGCAGAGCGATTTCGGAAGCAAACCCCAACCCAAGCGCTGTGTGTGTTGGCGTCCATTGAGGTGCTGTACCTGTGGAAGGCCCTTCCCAACTGTTCCCTCCCCAACCTGCAGAGGATGAGTCAAGGTAAGGGGAGGGGGCACACCAGCCAGCCGTGCCCGCACCGCTTCCTGCGGTCACGCTGTCTTCTGAGCCAGGCGGGACCAGTCTGTCGCTCTTGGATTCAAGCTGTAGAGGAAGAAACTCCCATCACTTGGGTTATCAGAGCAGCAGGTGCGCGTACCTGCAGATCCTCTTGTCATAGTTGGAGTCCAGGGTGCTGCTGTCACCAGAAGTGTTCCGCACCCTCTGGCCACAGGTGTCGCTGTGAGCGTATGTTTTATCCCCAGGGCCATCATTGTGTTTCATGCAGGTGTGATTCACACACACACAAAAAGCACAGATAGTAAAGAGTATCTCTAGGCCAGTGAGTGCGGACCAATATGCACACCGGGGCATCCCTTACAACAGTCGGAAGATAATACATTCCCATCACCCACCCTGACACGTTCCTTGGGCTCCTCCTCACTCCGCACCCGAGGGCAAGCACAGTTCTGACCTTTGTGAACTTGAACTTGCTGTAAATGGAAATATATCAGGCGTATGTTTCGATTCATGGCTTCACTTGTTCTGCAGAGTGTTCATAAGGTTTGTCCATGTTGCAGCCTGCATCAATCGTCCATGTCTTGTCCTGGCTGAGTAGTGCACCACTATATGGCTATGCCTAGACCTCAGCTTGTTTACTCATTTTCTGGGTGATAGGCATTTGGGGTTTTGGTTTGGTTTTTGGTTTTTCAGCTTCCTTGAGTAAAACTGCTACAAACAAAAGTGCACAACCTAGGTTAATGGCTCTTTTGTATAGTTATGTGCTCGCTTCTCTTGGGTAAATGTCCAGGAGTGTAACTGAAAGTATACACTTTTCATTTATGTATTAGGAAAACTGTAAGACCATAGGCAACCCTGATAAAGTTACTCTTTTTTTTTTAAAGATTTATTTATTTACTTGAAAGAGTTACACAGAGAGAAGAGAGGCAGAGAGAGAGAGAGAGAGGTGTCTTCCATCCAATGGTTCACTCCCCAATTGGCCACAATGGCTGGAGCTGCACCGATCTGAAGCCAGGAGCCAGGAGCTTCTTCCAGGTCTCCCACATAGGTTCAGGGGCCCAAGCACTTCATCTACTGCTTTCCCAGGCCAAAGCAGAGAGTTGAATCAGAAGTGCGGCCGTAGGGACTCGAACTGGTTCCCATATGGGATGTCGGCACTGCAGGCAGCAGCTTTCCCCTCTACACCACAGCGCCGGCCCCATAAATGAAATCTTTAAATGAGCCAGGCATTGTGGGGTATTAAAGAAATAACTTACTATTTCTTGCAGGGGTCAGGCCCTGCTAAGGCAACTGCAGGAGCAAGGAAGGATCTGAGGTAGTCTTTAATGCACGAGTGTAGACTCGTGTATTTAGAGATATTTAAAACACAGGAGCAAATGTAAGCTAGGCACGATTGACAGGCACGAGAATGGCTGTCACTTACGTGAGATCGGACTAAATAGTCTCTGAGTCCTTTTGCAGGTATCAGAATTAACAAATTAGCAACAAAGATAGGCCCACGGGGAGGGAGACTGTCGCTGAAGTGAAGATGAGAACATTCCTCAACATCAGAGCCCGACTCTGAGATTCTTGGATTCTCTCATCCCCGGGTGTGGAGCAGTGATGACCCAGATCCACCCAGCTGTACAGGGCCTGGCGAAGACCTTGGCAGAGAAGCTGCTGGGTTCCGGGAAAGGCCGACAGCAGAGTGTGGCTCCTAAGCATCTGTGTGGGGCTCTCCTTCAAGCCCTCTGGTTTTGTGCATGGAGCTGACCAGAGTCTCCCCCGTAACTCGCTGCTAGCAGAGCGCGTCATGTCTCCACGCCCCCCGGCTCGTGGTTCCACTCCCATGCTGCCCTGCGCCTCCCTCTCTCTGCATTCTTACTCTGTGTTTCCAAGCTATGTCTGTTTTCTCAGCACTGCAGCCACCGGGGTCCTATTAAAACCCAAGTCATATGATGTCACTCTGCTTCTCAGAACTCTTCTGTCTCTCATCTCATAGTAAAAGCCCGAGGGCATTCAGTGGCTGGCAGTACCCCACAGTCTGGAACCTTACCAGGCAGTTGCTCTCTGCTCTGCAGCCACACTCCTTCTTCCATTCATGAACACAACCAGCAGTGCTGGCCTCCGTGCCTTTGTGCTTGCTCTTCTCTCAACCCCAAATAACGTTCACACAGTTCCTTCCCGCATTGTCCCCAGTGTTTACGCCACTGTGATCTTAGCCATGAAGCTTGAACTGTATTCCCACTTCCGATTCCCCTGCCTGGCTTTATTTTCCCCTTAGCACTTACCCTCATGTGACATATTTTATCTGTTTACCTTTCATGCAGTGTCTCCCCCTATATCCCCACCCAAATATATAAGCTTCTTCAGGACAGAAATGTTTTTTCCTGGCATACATTATTTTTTTTTTAATTTTTAGGATCTTAGTGTTCTTATTTGCTAAGTAATTCACAAATTTGTGAAAATATCCAGACTACTCAAAGGCGTATGGAGAACGCAAAATGTTAGCATCTCTTCCATCTCAGGCATGCGGTCTCCTCCCAAAAGACACTCACAGCTCAGGAGTTTCGGAGTGGCCTTCTGGGCATGTGCCACACATTTCCCTGGACAAGGGTGTGCTGCGCATGGGTGAGTCTGCGTGGAGCCTGAGACAGCAGCATCCTCTCCCTTCTGTCCTGCCTGTGTTCCTGTCACTTAGGAAGATTTTGGATATTATCTAATATCAACATGTAGATTGACCTCATGCTTCTGAGTCTCGTGGTAGTATTCCCAAGTAGGAATAATGATCGTTTCTGTAACTAGTCCCCTGCTGGTGCGCACACAGGCTGTCTCCAATCTTGTGCACTTCAATGGACTATTGCTTTTTTTTTTTTTTTTACTTAATAGCTTATTTTTTGAGATCACATATTTTTAATTTACATTACAGTCAAAGGCATAATGACTCTACTAAATAAAGAGTTCAACAAATAAAAAGTCAAAAGACCATAGTCTAGCAGGGAAATAGGCAAGGGCTTGAAATAATAATCAAATAAAAAGATGTTCAGTTTTCCTCACATAAAATAAATTCGCAAATAGTCGCAGAATCATTAATGCTATAGTTGTATGTAATTCCTTTCACTTTGCTGGGCAAATACTTAAAACCAGATGATTCAGTGACTGTTTACACAAATACCTTTGCACCTGTGAGCCCGTATTACCTGTGGGACAATTCCCTGTATGTGGGACTTCTGCATTTAAAGAACGTGCTCTCTAAACATCTCGATGGATTTCAGCAGATTCCCCCTAAGCACGTCACGCTCACTTACCATCCTTAAAGTAACTTTATTATTGGGCATCAGCTTGGTGCTGTGTAGCGGGTCTCTGGAACAGTTTCATTTTGTATAACTGAAACCTCAGACACATGAACAGCAACCACTTCCCATCCCCAAGCCCCTGGCAGCCCCCATCCTGCTTCGCACGCCTGAGAGTTTCACGCCTGGGGGGCCTCATCTAGGGGGACTGATGTGGTGTTTGGTCTCTGACCCTGGCTTTTTCACTTGGCCCAATGCTCTCACAGTTCGCCCAGGTTGCTGCATCTGACAGCAATTCCTTCTGTCTTAAGGCTGCATACAATTCTTTTGTAGTCTGTGCTATATTTTCTTCACCCATTCATCTGCTGATAAGATTTTTTTTAAAGATTTATTTATTTACTTGAAAGGCAGAGTTATACAGAGGCAGAGGAAGAGAGAGAAAGGTTTTCCATCCACTGGTTCACTCTCCAAATGGCCACAGCGTTCAGAGCTAAGCCAATCTGAAGGCAGGAGCCAGGAGCTTCCTCTCATCTCCCCCATTGGTGCAGCAGCCCAGGTCTTGGGCCATCATCTGTTGCTTTCCCAGGCACATTAGCAGGGAGCTGGATTGGAAGAGGAGCAGCCTAGACTTGAACTGGTGCCCACATGGGATGCTGGCACTGCAGGTGGTGACCTCACCTGCCACACCACAGCTCTGCCCTGCTCATAGACATTTCATTTGTTTCCAACTTGAGAGTGCAAATATGTTTTTCAGATCCCGATTTCCATTCTTTGGGATAGATACCCAGAAGTGAGATTGCTCAGTTCTGTGGGATTTCTCATGCTCTGAGGAACCTTTGTCCTGTTTTCCGTAGCAGCTCCGCCATCTTGCATTCCCCCTGCCCAAGGGTTCCCGTTTCCTTTTCCCACATGCCCTACTGCTGTTTAATAGCAGCCATCCTAACAGAGGTGAGATGGCAGCCCCTTGTGGTTCTGATTTCTACTCTCCTGATGATTAGTGATTAATTGTGGGCATATTTTCATACACCCACTGGCCATTTGCATGTCTCTTTTGCAGAAATGTCTATTCTGGTCCTTTGTAAGGACAGGAATTTTTGTTTGTGTTGTCACCGTGGTATTTTAAGAGGTCTTACATCTGCTGGAAGAAACAGTAGCTACCCCTCGAATGAATGAGTGAATGAATGAGCAAGTTAATGTATTATGTTAGCATTTCCTTGACTTTGCTGCTTTAAGATCTCTTGAGTTCTTTCTTTTTTTCATATTTATTTATTTTATTTGAAAGGCAGAATTACAGAGAGAGAGGGAAAGACAGAGAGATCTTCCATTTGCTGGTTCACTCCCCAAATAGCTGCAACAGCCGGAATTGGACCAGATCACAGCCACGAGCCAGGAGCTTATTCCAGGTCTCTCACATGGGTGTAGGGGCCCAAGCACTTGGGCAATCTTCCTCTGTTTTCTTAGGTGCATTAGCAGGGAGCTAGATCAGAAATGGAGCAGCCGGGACTCAAAACTGGTGCCCGTATGGGATGCCGGCATCACGGATGGTGACTCTACCCACTGCGCCACAATGGGAACAGTTTTAGGTTTGTAGTGAAGTTGAGCAGAAAGTCCAGAGTCCCTGCATAGTCGTCTTGCTCCGCCGGCCTCTTTACCAGGCTCGCCTCAGGGGAGCCTTTGTTACAGTCAGTGAGTCAGCACTGGCGTGACCGAATCCCCCAGAGTCCGCAGCTCACACTGGGGTGCACTGTTGCTGTTGTGTGTTCTGTGGGTGCAGGGAAATGCTGAAAGGCAGGTGTCCACCAGTGTAGTGAGAACGGTGGGTTTGCATTGCTCTTAAACCAGCTGTATTCCGCCTACTCGGCCCTGCCTCTTCTGTGTCCTGGTAACTACTGGGTTTTTATTGTGTCCACAGTTTGCCTTTTTCCAGAATGTCATTTGCTTATTTATTTAAAAGATTTATTTATTTGAAAGTCAGAGTTACACAGAGAAAGAAGAGGCAGAGAGAGAGAGAAAGAGAGAGAGAGACAGAGAGACAGAGAGACAGAGACAAAGGTCTTCCATCCGCTGGTTCACTCCCCAGTTGGCTGCAACGACCGGAGCTGTGCTGATCTGAAGCCAGGAGCCAGGAGCTTCTTCTGGGTCTCCCATGTGAGTGCAGGGGCCCAAGGACTCAGGTCATCTTCCACTGCTTTCCCAGGCCACAGCAAAGAGATGAATTGGAAGTGGAGCAGAAGAAACTTGAATTGGCACCTATATGGGATACTTGCACTGTAGGTGGCAACTTTACCCACTATGCCACAGCACTGGCCCCCAGAATGTCATTTATTTGGAATCATAGACTATGTGGCTTCTTCAGGATTGCTTCTTCACTTAGTACAAATAGGCTATGATTTTGAGTCTTCTTGGCTGTGTGGAGTTTGACATTTTTTGTCTCCTTGGCCAAGGCTGCTACTCACTAGTGGATAGAGAACAGGTGCATTCTGAGTTTTGGGGACAGAAACATGAACCAAATAAGCAGCCATACAATGAAGCACTCACTTTGCTGTGGGTGGCATTGAAGGAAATTCCTGAATGACTGTGTTTCCTCCCTGCTGTTTTCGCTCCCTTTCTCTTGAAGCTTGCCATGAAGTGGATGATTCATCTGTGGTTGGATTAAAGTATTTGCTTCTCGGTGCCATACACAAGTGTCTAGGAAACTCAGAAGATGCCCTTCAGGTAAAGTGCAAATGTGGTCATGACTTACGTAGAGAGATCGGGAGCCCCTGTGTCTGTGCTCGAGAATAAAAAAGTACAGGGCCAGACTTCCCATGGCCCTGTGAGCTTTATCCACTGTATTTGGAGAACGCCATCCCTTCAGCTGCTGGGAGGTGATGATGGTAATAGTTGTTTTGAATGCAGCTTCCACCTTGGAGACTGCCTCTTTATAGGTGGCCTTCCTTTCTGCTCCTGTTTATCCAAGACAACAGTCTCAGGAGAGAAATTGAGGAGGCAAACACATCAGGAGGATCCCAGGGAAGCTTTGTAGTCAGACAAAACCAAAAGCAACCAGTCACATCGATATGGTGGCTTCTCCTCTCCTTATCGCTGCGGGTTACTGGTGCAGAGTGTGGTGAGGTTTAGAAGGTTGCTGGCATAGGATGAGTCTCTGTGCACAGAACATGACGAAGAACCATGAATTATTTTCAAATACACTTGGAGGGATTTTTCCAGCCAAGTTTTATGTGTAGCAGTAGTACGTTGACTTCTCTTTGAGTTCATGTGTAGAAATAGGAGACTTTTGGCTTTAAAAGCTACGTTAATGTACTTGCATTATAATTTTTTTTTTTTATTTTTGACAGGCAGAGTGGACAGTGAGAGAGAGACAGAGAGAGAAAGGTCTTCCTTTGCCGTTGGTTCACCCTCCAATGGCCGCCGCTGCAGCCGGCGCACTGCGCTGATCCGTTGGCAGGAGCCAGGATCCAGGTGCTTTTCCTGGTCTCCCATGGGGTGCAGGGCCCAAGCACCTGGGCCATCCTCCACTGCACTCCCTGGCCATAGCAGAGAGCTGGCCTGGAAGAGGGGCAACCGGGACAGAATCCGGCGCCCCAACCGGGACTAGAACCCGGTGTGCCGGCGCCGCAAGGTGGAGGATTAGCCTATTGAGCCACGGCGCCGGCCTAATGTACTTGTATTATAATTTTAAATTAATCTGTCAGTGTGGTGTTCTAGTTATTACACAGCCCTAGATAGCTTATTTTAGATCACAAGCTTAAGTACTAGTGAGATGCAATCAAGACACGTGTTAAGAGGTCTTGGCTTGTGTGTTTTCTGTGTTAAACACGAAAATAGGGATGTGTAGACTTTTAGATGCAGATAAAGTATATTTTCTGCAGTAGGATCAGTGGAGGTTGATGTGCCAGCTGGGAAAATAAGTAACACAAATGGGACCGACTGATGGATGAGTGGTCCTAGAGGAGGCTTCTGATTTATGGATCGGGGTGGATGGGGAGGAATGAAGATGGTCTGGAGAAAAGAAACGTGGGTCTCCCTTCCTGCCTCCTGAACATGTGGTGAGCCCTGGGCTAAGCAGGAAAATCAATCATTCCAATCACATTTGTATTTCTTTAGTTCTTTCAGAGAGCTGTCAAAGATGAAGTGTGTCGTCAGAATAACTTGTATGTTCAGCCATATGCTTGCTATGAACTTGGCTGTCTTCTGCTGGACAGGCCAGAGGTAAGATCACACACACACACTCTTTAAACATTTATGTATTTATTTGAAGGTAGAGTGACAGAGAGGGAGGCACCAAAAGAGGTAAAGAGATCTTCCATCCTCTGGTTCATTCTCCAAGTGCCCATGACAGCCAGAGCCTGGAACTCCATCTAGGTCTCCCATGTGAGAGAAAGGGCCCAAGTACCTGGCTGCCATGTGCTGCCTTCCCAGGTACATTAGCAGGAAACTGGATTGGAAGCAGAGGAGAAGGGCTTGAACCATCACTTCCCTACGGGACATAAGCATCACAATCAGCAGCCCCACTTGCTGCACCACAGTGCCACCCCACATTTTTTAATGTTCATGAGCAAACAAATGAGCAGTCACTAAGCACCCTTTATTTAAAATAAATTGAACACATATTCTTTATTCATCCACTTCTTGGATGAATCCAAATATTCATAATCCTAATTTTACTGTCTTTTTAAAATTTACTTATTTGAGAGGCAGAGTTACAGGCAGACAGAGGGAGAGACAGAGAGGGATCCCCCAAATGGCTGCAATGGCCGGAGCTGGACCAGACCGAAGCCAGGAGCCAGAGGCTTTTTCTGGGTCTCTCACATGGATGAAGGGACCCCAGCACTTGGGGCATCTTCCACTGCTTTCCCAGGCCATTAGCAGGGAGCTGGATTAGAAGTGGAGCAGCTGGGAATTGAACCAGTCCCCATATGGGATGCCAGCTTTACAGGCAGAGGCTCAAGCTGCTACACCACAGTGCTGGCCCCTAATGTAACTGTCTTTAAGGATTTATTTCTGCTCTAGGATTTGAATTATACATGTAACTTTTTGGACAAAGATTTATTTTTGGGAAAATCATTGCCTTTGTCATAATGATATGATACAATGCAGTGTTTTAGTGTATGGCGCTGGGTATGTTACTTCACTGCATACCTCTTAGTTTGTAAAACAGGATAAAAAATACCTGCCTTGGGGCAAGTATCTGGCCTCATGGTTAAGATGCTGCTTAGGACGCCCATGTCCCACATCAGAGTGCCCGAGTCTGATTCCAGCTTCCTGTTAACCTGCACCTTGGGGTGCAACAGATGGGGCCGCATCCCTGCCGTTTGTGAGGAGACCTAGATTCAGTTCCAGGCTCATGGCTTCAGCCTGGCCCAGCTCTAGCTGTTGTGGGCAATTGGGGAGTGAACCAATGGATGGGAGCTCGCTCCCTCTTTCTCTCTCTGTTTCTCTCTTTCTGCCTTCAAATAAGTAAAATAAGCAAATCAAATGAGTAAACAAAAGAAACAAAAAAACTGCCTTGCCATTTAACAAAGATTATAGTGAGAATAAATGACGATGTTTGCATGATTACTTTAAAATTTAGAATACCACACAAATTTGACTGCGTAACTAAGGTGTATATTTAAGTTGGTACAATGAGGTAGTTGTTTTTGTTCTACTAGAGTTTCAATTGTGTCTGAATTTACTTGGAACCTTCTTTTAGAAGCTCATTTACGTGAGCTTCGTTCGTGTATTGGCTTTATAAAATTATAATTTTTAGTGAATTTAATTCATCTTCTAAATAGATAGATTTTTTTCAAACATTGAGCTAAATTAATAGAAATATTATTCTAGCCCAATCCCTAAATATGAAACCTGACTTGCCAAAGATGATGGGCTTTTAATTGGAAAGTCAAATTTTACCAAAACAAAATACAGGTTTTATGAATTTGAATAGAAAATTCCAACACCATACTTTATTTTAATGAAGTTTACTCTTGGTGCAACAGTAATAATACATAAAAAATATAATAAGACTAGCCAACTTTTTTAAAGATTTATTTTGTATTTATTTGAAAGGCAAGTTACAAAGAAAGGAGGAGAGACAGAGAAAGAGAATATGCCATCCACTGGTTCATTCCCCAAACGGCCCCAACAGCTGGGGCTGGGTCAGGCCGAAGCCAGGAGCCCGGAGCCTCCTCCGGGTCTCCCATGAGGGTGCAGGAGCCCAAGGACTTGGGCCATCTTCTACTGCTTTCCCAGGCTCATTAGCAAGGAGGTGGGTCAGAAGTGGAGCAGCTGAGACCAGAACCAGTGCCCATATGGGATGCCGGCATTGCAGGCAGAGGCTTAACCGGCTACACCACAATTCTGAACCCCAACATTTTTTTTAAATTAAGTTGACTTCCTCACTTAATAATGTTTCAAAAGGAGGTATAATTTACTAACTTCAGATGCAACTTTTGGTAATCATTAATTTTAGGTTGTTATAGCAAGGTTTTGACCTAAGGTATTATACTTCAGTTGTTGCCTGTTATAGACTAATAAGATTATGAGAAATTATTTATCAAGTAATGTAAAAATAAATATTTAATATGTATTAAATATTAAATTTAATAACTATGATGTAAAATTAATATATTAAAGAAAACAAATCATTCTACTTGAATGAGCAGTAAACTTGCTTTCTTGCCTACCATGAACTGTCTTAATTAGCACTCCATTTTTGAACATTTTCTGCTTGTGCCTATATAATTGTAGAGACTAATAGATAATGTTTTTCTTATCTTCATAGACTGTAGGAAGAGGCAGAACTCTACTTCTGCAAGCAAAGGTAAAACCCTGATTCCGCCTCTCTCCAGAGACCTGTGCTGCCCTGTGCAGTGTCCAGCTGAGTCTGAGTTCTAGAGTCTGGGAGGTTCTCACCGGTATTTCTAGAAAGGAGAAGTGCTGGCTAAGTGAGCGAGCAAGCACTTGACTTTACGTGAACTTTCCAGGATCGTAAGAAACTCCATGAAATAGTTTGTGCCGTTCTAAGGGTGGGGAAATAACTCTTGATTTCACCGCTGGGGTCTCGACTTGAGAACGTCTAACAGGAACAGCACAGCAGAAGGCTGTTCATTCTAAAGCAAGAGGAGGGCCGTGTTCAAAGACAGCACTGTGGACACTCCCTTGGCATTTTCTAAATGAACACCAAAGGCTGATGTTTGGAGAGTGAGACACCCACGTGGCCGTGCAGCCTTTGCTGGGAGTGTGGGGAGTGGGACCTCGAGCTGTCCGGTGGCTGGTGCTGTGGACTGCACCGCAGCGCCGTGCAAGCCTCGCTGACAGAGCCCTCCCTGTCTTTGTCCTTGCAGGAAGATTTCTCCGGCTATGACTTTGAGAACAGACTGCACGTCCGCATCCACGCTGCCCTGGCCTCCCTGCGGGAACTGGTTCCTCAGTGACAGACCCGGGGAGCCTGCTGTGTCCCTGCCTGCCCGGGCCCGCACCTGAAAATAAAAGCAGAGGACAAAGCTCATGTGAAAATCGGCTTTTCTTCTGAGAGTCACCTGTGCCAGGGACACATTTTCCCAGTTAAGCTGACACGTTAAACATCTCCTCTTTTAAACATTTAGCTGAAAAGTGGCGATGGCAAGGGTGAGGAGGAGGATAATAGCCACCCGGGGAGAGGGTTAAGTGACCTTGTTCAAGCATTTTAGTTTTGTGACTTATTATTTTTTGAAATAAAATCAAACTAAGCGTCCTGCCTATGATCTTGCAGGGGCACCTCCCTGAAGCCCCTCTCGCGAGGGTGACAGCGACAGGTGCCTGGGAGATGAGCAGCATCGTGGCATTGCATTTATATTGTGTTCTGAAAAAAATAAAAGCGCTTCCTAGTGTTTTAATTTACCCTCAGAATATTCCTGTGAATCAGGCAGTGCAGCTAGTCCTAGCCCTCTCCCTCAGACGGCAAAACTCAGGCACAGAAGGCGAATGGACTCCATTCACTGTCCCTCTGTTCCCAGCGACTAGATAGCAGATCTGACCGCCAACTGAAGATTTTTTTATTATTAAGAAACAACCATGTTACTAACCCAGAATTTCATGTTTTCCTTATTAAAAGAACAAACACTCTCAGCTGACGTGTGTCATCAAAGATTCATCTCTAGATCCTCTGCAAAATGTTCCCAAAGGATAAACACTGTCTTTTCCCTTTGAAAGCAAACCATGCAGGAAGTAATAGAAGAAAATGTTACAACCGAAAACCCAACTGTTTTGCTAGTGATTGGATAGCCTCAGCTACAGACACATGTTACTTATGTTTTAGCGGTTGCCTGTTGTTTGTGAAAATTGTCTAATGACCAACTTTTGGAAATCTTTTAACAGATGACTTGGAAAAGTCACTCTCAAATGAACAAAGGTTTTTGCCATGAAATGTTTGATGGTGAAGCATTGCTGGGCTGTGTATGTCAGGATATCATTTTCTGCCCAGCTGAGGTTATCAGAGATTATAAAAGGAGTTCAATGTTATTTTTTAAACACTTCATTGCTGATTGTTGTGGTCTTTTAATTTACCTCTAAGGCCAGGCCTGCACACCTGTGGTTTTGAGGACTCTAAATACCTCAGTCACGTTTAAGGATCTTTGCCATAATTTGGCTCACATTCAAGGTTGCATTTTTTTTTTAATTTCTGTTGAGCTAAAGGATAGGTTTTAGAGTATCATTTACATGCTTTGGGCTAAAGCACAATCTCATGTGATGTTAATATTTTAATATTTCTTTTCAAAATAAAACATGAGGAAAGCAGTTAGAGTGTTGGCAAATTTAATCTTGTTTTGAGGAAATAATTTTTTGTAAGATTTATTTTTATTTGAAAGGCAGAATACGGGGGAGGTGGGTAGAGATCCATCTTCCATCCAGAGTTTTACTCCCAATATGGCTGCAGCAGCCAGGATTGGGCCAGCTGAAGCCAGGAGCCTGGAATTCCATCCAGGTCCCCCACAGGGACCCAAGCACTTGGGCTGCCTCCCACTGCTTTCTCAGGCGCCTTATCAGGGAGCTGGGGATGCCAGTGTCACAGTAAGCAACTTACGCTGCTGTACCACAGCAAGAAGTCAATCCTCAATGACTCTGGTTTTACTATCTTTGTGTCTCCTCATCTAGGTTCCTGACCACACTTTTTGTAGGCTGTTTCCAAGGTTCTATTCACATTGACTTCCTGATGTGAATTCTGTGTGGATTTTAAATACTAACAAAGACACAAAATTGCTATCATACATTCCGTGAATAATAACATCTACAGGGCTAGAAGAGAGAATATGGCTAAAGAGAAAAATTTGTTTCCAAAACAACTGGTTCCTGGTTTCATTAGACTGAAGGGAAGACCATTGCGAGTATTTAAAATAGAGCAGTTGCCATATTGTTTTCTTCTTAATCCACAGAGTCTGTGGCCAACTTTTCTGTATTTCTGCATTTTGAATCATGAAGTTCTGGCTTCAGAGTTCATTCTTACTTGAATTTCCAGCCCCAGCATTGTTGGAATCGTTACTCCAAATCCAAGGATTACATTGTCTTCTGCATTTTGAATTTTACAGATTTATTTCTGCGGTAACTGCTTTTTAGAAATTACTTTTATTTCCCCATGAAAATTTCAGGGACTCAGATAATTTTGTATTCAGCTGGCGTCACTGGATAGACACGTTTGCTAACACCCTGCAGTAGGTTTCTTTTACCAAACACAGTTCTGTTTCACCACAGTCTCTCCCAAGGCTTAGTTCAGATTGCCCCCAGGGTGCACCCTGTGTTCACACGTTGTAGAGCAGGGGCAGTGGGTACACAGAGATTCTGAAGACCCCAAAATAACAGCCCTACAGTGTGAGTCCATTGTACCAGGAGCAGCTGGCTGAAATCTAGGTCCATTTTGAGCTGGTAATTCCTAAGCCGGCAGGCTGGCCTGCCTGCTGTGACTCATCCCACTGGTGAACGCACTGCGAGCTGCCTACCACCTTGGTTTGGTGTAAACTGCTCTTGACCCCTTGCTGGTGAAGAGAACCGCATGGAAGTGGGGGACTGTTGGCATCTGTGTGTGCTGCTTTTTGGTGTTGTCATCCCTCCCCCCCTCCCTCCGTTCTCCTGTTTCATAGGTTCTCAGGTGGATCTTCTGATTCATGTGTCAAATCTATTTTTGTATTAGACTGTGCCTATGCTGAGAGGACTGGCTAATGTATATTTGATGTATACTGAACACATTTTTATAATTGGACACCTGTGGAGGCATGGGCTAGTAATACTGTGATATGTACCTTGCCGATTAATATATATTAATATTTGACCTTTGTTGGGTTAGCTACCTTTTTATTTTAGCCCATAGTAACTAAGTCTACTAAGGAGTAAAAAAGTATAGTTTTCAGTTATCACAAAAAATTCATGTTTATTGTCACATACTATGTAAGTCAATTACTTATCATATTTACACTTTATATTTCTGCCTACCAGGACAATACATGTCTGATTTTTAACACACACTCTCTTTTGCTGTGTAAACTTTTCTAGTTGATTTCCTAAGCTGATCATATTCAGATATAGCGTTTTACCTATAAAGATAGACATTTACACAGCCATGGTGTAGTAGTTTGGTTTTTCTGAGCATTGCATTTTGTAAAAATTGCCAAACCCAGATCATCCCAGTATTTATTGTAGAGGCAAAAATGATCCCAGCAGCTAGGAAGAGGAAACGCAGATAAAGAGGGGGCAAGAGCATGGGCGTTTGGGCCCTAACACCTGTGGTCCTTCTTCAGTAAAGTCGGTACAAATCCTTAAGAGTGCAGCGTAGCTGGCCTTCTCGTGGAACCCAGCACGAGGAGCTGAGCCCCCTCTCCTTGCTGACATGGGCCCAAGAGAGAAGCAATGTCCTTGTAACCCAGGTGACATCTGCTTAACCCTTCATGGCTCCTCCCGCAGGCCCGTGGTTCTGAATTTTCTTGTTTTACAGTTTAGCCCTATTCTGATTCGGTAGGTTCTGGAGAGAGCTCGGGGAGGTGTTTTTAACAAGCTTCTGGGAGGTTTCTAATGCAGGTGATCTAGATTAGGGAAACACTGCCCTAGGTTATCTTTTGTCAGGTGCTTTGTAATCTGGGAGAAGAACCGAACAATGACATGGCAAAGCTCAGTCATAACAGTGTATATATCAAGGGCAACTCTAACCCACTGACTGTCTAAGGTAGATTTGTGGGATGGAGGATCTACCAGTTAAGAGTCCCTGGTTCCCTATCAGAGTGTCCAGTTGAAGTCCTGGCTCTGCCTCCTGATAGTGCACCCCTGGGTGGGTAGCAGGGGATGGGCCAAGTACTTGGGTCACCCAAGTGGAAGACCTGTATTGAGTTCTAGGGTCCTAGCTTTGGCCTGGCTAGAGCCTGGGCTGTTTCAGGCATTTGGGGAATGGGAGTTCGCTCTGTGTGTGTCCCTCAGATAAATACAGTTGGAGGTTTCTAAGCTGAATTTTAAATAACAGGGATGCAGTCAGATGAAAGCAATGGCTGAAGGGGCATCCCAGGTCTCTGCCCTGATGAGCAAGAGAGTTGAGGCGACCAACAGCATGTACGTTCAAGTCTGAAGAGTCACGTGGGAGCTAGATGGTGAGAGAGGCCACCCCAAGAACCTCCGATTTCCATAGGGTCAGGATTTGGGATGTAGGGAGCAGGGAAGTGGGAAACCAAGCTGATGTGCATTTTAATTAGATCACTAATGACCAGAAGGGACAGGAACACCAAGGCAGGACTGTGAAGCCTCATCAAATCATTAGGAGTTCAAGAAGTCAATGCAGTAAATGGGCATTGGTTTGACAATTCGTGGTTAAATGTTTTCACTGTACCAGTGTGCCTTTCAGAGTGACTCAAACCAGTCATTGAAGACACAAGGGAGGAGTCAGGGCTCGCCTTCCAAATTACAGGTATTTCTACACGGTGTCTGACATTTAACAGACATTAAAGATGACCCAACAAGATTAGTTAGGTTACTCAACCACGTCTCCACCTCCAAAAGGTAACATAAATGGTTCCTAATATTTGTACTTCGGATTGGAGCAGCTCAGTTCACTTATACCTTTGAGAGTTAATTGTTTTATAAGCTAAACTGAAATAAGACAGTCTTTATCACTGTCATTTAACCACTAAAAGGGCTCTCGGCAGATGATGAAAGGTGGGAAGTGTACCAACTGCAGACTTAGCAGAGAGCATTTCTCCCTTTTAAACATGCCATCTTCGAGAGAGAGAGAAGAGCGAGCGAAATGAATGAAATATATTAATAAGTGAGTGAAATTAAATAAAATGAGTAAGTGCTGTCTGTGTGCATAGAAGGATGTGGAGGGAAGCCTTAACATGGCCCTTTTGGAAAATGTTTATCTAGGGGCTGGCGCTGTGGCATACTAGGTTAAGCATCTGCCTGCGGCGCCAGCATCCTATATTGGTGTTGGTTTGTATCCTGGCTGCACCTCTTCTGATCCAGCTCTCTGCTATGACCTGGGAAAGTAGTGGAAGATGACCCAAGTCCTTGGGCCCCTGTACTAACATGGGAGACCCGGAAGAAGCTCCTGGCTCCTGACTTTGGATCAACCCAACTGTGGCAGTTGCGACCATCTGGGGAGTGAACCAGCAGACAGAAGACCTCTCTCTGTCTCTCACTCTGTCTGTAACTCTGCCTCTCAAATAAATAAATCTTAAAAAAATGTTTATCTACTTGAAAGAGTGCACTTTCATTCACTGGGCCACTCTCCAAATGCCTGCAACAGCCAGCGCTGGACCAGGCTGAAGCCAGGAGCATGGAACTCCATCCAGGTCTCCCACGAGGGGACAGGGCCCCATGGACTTGAGCCATCACTTACTGCCTCCCAGGCACAGTAGTTTGATAGGTCCCATCAACCCATATGGAATGCGGGTGTCCCAAGCCCAGTTTAACTCACTTCGCAAATAACAACCCCCCAGATGTTGCTACATAGTGGTTCTTGTTTTTTACACATTTGAAGTTTTCTTGGAATGCTAATATGATGATGGTATTATTTAATGCTCACTATAAATATGGACGCCTGAATGGAAAGAAAGTGGATACTTATTGAGGGAACGTCCCTTAAGCTGGGCAGACTGAGCTGAGCTCACACGCAAGGAGCTTACTGGCACCTGCTGCTGAGGTGATGGTTTTAAGAAGTCCTCATTAGGGAAAATCAGAGAGCTTCGGGATTGGTGCCAAACCCTCACTTCACAGATGTGTTTCTCAACAGGAAAAGTGCTGTGTTGCACGAGATTATTCCCTTTATATACTGGTATTTGTTATGAACACTGTAGCCGAAATTACAGATTATAAGGGCGAGGAGTCGGGTGTGGAAAGCAGAAAACGACAAGATGGAACTGCCCCAAGTCGATGTCTCCTTCCTTCCAAACCAGTTCCTCACACCCAGCGACCAAACATGGCGAGGCACCGTCCCGACCTCCGGGACAGCCGTTTGAAAACGCCAGTTACCCTCGGCGTCCAGCAGAAGGGCTCAGCTTCCGCCCTCCGCGCCGAGTTCCGGCCTTTGTCCTTTTCGGTCCCCTATTGGAGGGAGCCACTGGGGCCCCGCCTTCTTTCGTGACGCCCGGAGGCTCCCGGGAGAGGGCAGGGCTTTGTGACGCACGGTGTGACGTTTCCGGGGCTATAAAAGGCACCGCCGAGGCGGCGGTTTCACAGGAGCCGCCGGCAAGGGGGCAACGAGGAAGCTCGTTAGAGCGTAGCCGGAAAGAAAAAGGTGGGGGAGGGTCGGGAGTGGAGACCCCACCTGCGGCCCCCACAGGCAGTGGGCACCTCAGGGCGCGTCTCGAGTTGGGAGATATGACCCGAGGTTCAAGTGTCGGGGAAAGCGGAGGGTCCCCGGAGTGAGGGGGCGCCTGTGGGGCGGGCTGGCTTCCTTGTCCTCTGCACACAAGCGCGGTCTCCCTCATTTCCCGGTCCTCCCCGCGAGGGGAGCTGGCCGAAGGACGGAGCAGGCACAGAGCGGGGCCCAAGGCCGCGGCTTTGAGGGCGTGGCGGTGGGTGGCACTCCGCAGCCCCCCACGCGCATCCTCAGCCGTGGGCTCACCGTTTCCCTGCTCACGGCATTGCACCTGTGGCTGGGGGGTGGGCGGGGCACGATTGTCCGTCTGTAGTTTTTGGCGAGTACTTTGGAAAGATTTGGGAAGTTATTAAGCTGTTCTTAAAGTTTAGTTTATTTGAAAGGCTGTGAGAGTTAAATCTCCCATTTGCTGGTTCACTCCGCAAATGCCCGCAACGGCTGGGAGCCTGGAACTCCATCGGATCTCTCCCACGGGCGGCAGGGACCCAGACAGTGGAGCCATCACTCGCTGCCTCCCAGGGTGCAGACTAGCAGGAAGCTGGAATCTGAACAGAGCTGGGACTTGAGCCCACCCAGGCACCCTGATGTGGGATGTGGGAGTCTCAACCACGGCCCAAATGCAGGCCCCAAGCTATCACTTTGAAACAATGTGTACTTGTGTCTATGCATTTTACCCATTTGTATAGTCTTTTTCTTTTTGTGTTTTCATTATAAGCCACATTTCTTGCTCAAGGTGGTTCTGCATCCCTGGTCCGCCCTATAGGGTCCCAGATGGAGTTAGGGCACAGCATACCGCCACCCCTCCACCCAGGGGGAGTTAGCCCCCTCCCCATCCCCAGCTGGGAGCCCAGGCTGCCTACACAAAGGGGGTTTTGTTCCATCTGAGGCCTGGTAGCCTATTTGGAAGCCCATCTGCTCACGTTGGGGTACTTTAAGAATTTTATATATAGCTTCGGCTCACTAGGCTAATCCTCCACCTAGCGGCGCCGGCACACCGGGTTCTAGTCCCAGTCGGGGCGCCGGATTCTGTCCCGGTTGCCCCTCTTCCAGGCCAGCTCTCTGCTGTGGCCAGGGAAGTGCAGTGGAGGATGGCCCAAGTGCTTGGGCCCTGCACCCCATGGGAGACCAGGAGAAGCACTTGGCTCCTGGCTTCGGATCAGCGCGGTGCGCCGGCCGCAGCGCGCCGCCCATGGTGGCCATTGGAGGGTGAACAAACGGCAAAGGAAGACCTTTGTCTCTCTCTCTCTCTCACTGTCCACTCTGCCTGTAAAAAAAAAAAAAATTATATATGTGAAGTATAAAAGTGTATATATGTGTCATACATAATTATTACTGCCTGTGCCTTTAGTGCTAAGCATGTGGCTCTGCACTACAGTTTTTTAAAAGGTGGTTTACCTAAATCAAGTTCCTATTGAGTGATATTCTGTTAGTAAGCTTTCATTAAAGGAGTTCATATACTTTGTTTTCAAAGGGTTTGCTTTTAGCAATACGGATTTCATTTTGTCCTGACCTTTGGGAAGAGGAGATGCTTTTTTTTTTTTTTTTTTTTTTTTTTTTTTTTTTGACAGGCAGAGTTAGAAAGGTCTTCCTTCCGTTGGTTCACTCCCCAAATGACTGCTACGGCTGGCGCTGATCCGAAGCCAGGAGCCAGGTGTTTCCTCCTGGTCTCCCATGCGGGTACAGGGCCCAAGCACTTGGGCCATCCTTCACTGCCTTCCCCGGCCACAGCAGAGAGCTGGACTGGAAGAGGAGCAACGGGGACTGGCCGCATTTTTAAATACTTAACATTTTGCTGTTCCACGTGAGTTGCTTTCTGTTGGAAGATGGCCCCTTACATAATTGCTGTAACTAAAAGGTGCCGCTTAGCCCCATGAAACTCCTTATTCGGTGCTGTAGGGATGTTGCTGAGGACATGGCTCATTATGTCACACTGTTGTCTTTATAAGGACCAGAGCAGTTGTCATTCTCCCAAGTCCGTGATTTAAAAAGAAGTAAAAACTCAGACAACCTGAGTCATTAAACCACCTGTTTTCCGTTTCGTGCTAGCTGCTCGGGATGAATGGGAGGCATCTGTGTCAAAGCGAAGGCACTGCCCTGCGCTGGGATGCTAACCTTGCCTGCCTTAACTCCTCCCTGTTTTCCTACCATAATTTGCCCCTTACCCTTGATGAGATATCCTTTTTTAAATTTTCCTCTTTTGTAGATTTATAAGCTTTCAAAAAACTTCTCTATGAACACAGTTCACTGATACACAATTTCGGGTGGCAACCTCTGCTGCTCTGAGATTGCAAATTGGACTACGTGATACCGTTGGTACCACTTAAAAGCCAGAAATGCAGGAGGGGCAGCTCCAGGAAAAGACGACTTATGAAAAGAAGTGCTTATGATGGTGGGGGATATAATACTATGAACAATAAGTTAATGCCTGCTCTGGCTATTGTTAAAAACTAAGTGTAAAGGCAGAAATGCATTGGCAGTGATAAGCCTCATGACAGAGGCTACACTTAGAGGAACACAGAAACACTGTTGTGTAACTCTTTCTTTGATAAGATGTACAGAGAAGCCAGGGCGGGAGCCCTGTGTTGGGAAACAGATACGTGAGCTTAATTTGTCTTTCTCAAAATGTTGCTGCCCAGAATATTTACTGAATTTTACAGAAATAGGTATTGTTTGGTTGGCTTTTTGTTTTTTGCTTTTAATGATGATCCTGGGAGTCCTGTGGGGCCTCCCCTATGTGTTGTGTTAAGAGTACTAGATCGCTCATCTGTATGTTGTAAACTGTTTAGAGTGGAATATTCTTTTAAACTACCATCAAGAATTAGCCCTTTGGAGATTAGAATTTTATAAAGCTGGTGAGTTGAATGGAAGAGACTTGTTATGGAAACTATAGTTAACTCATAAACATATTTTAGTAGATGGGTAGACTGTTTACAAGACTGTGCTTTTTCTCCATTATAGTTGAGATTACAGACATCCTGCCACAATGATTTCTTCAAAGCCCAGACTTGTCGTACCCTATGGCCTCAAGACTCTGCTCGAGGGAGTTAGCAGAGCCATTCTTAGAACCAATCCGCCAAACATCACCCAGTTTGCAGCAGTGTATTTTAAAGAACTGATTGTGTTTAGAGAAGGTTAGTGACTGCTCTAGATGATGTATGTGTGGCTTTGAAAGAGAAAGCGTTTTAGATTCTGTGTCTGTGTTTGATTTCCTACATTTATTCCTGCAGGGAATACTGCTCTGGATATAAAAGATCTGGTTAAAAGATTTCATCAGATTAAAGGTAAGTTCCGTAAGGGATGATAGTTTTAATTATGCTTGTTACAAACTACATCATTACTAATATACATTCAAACTTCAGAACGTTGCTCACAAATATAGGAGGCCAATGCCGTATCCGTTAGGCTACCGGGGCTAACATGCTCACGAATATAAAAGATTTATTTATTTGAAAGGCAGAGTTACAGAGAGGGAGAGACAGAGATCTTCTCATCTGCTGGTTTACTCACCTCAGTGGCTGGGGCTGGCCCAAGCTGAAGCTAGGAACCTGGAGTTCCCTGCTGGTCTCCTGCTTGGTTGCAGGGACCCAAGTACTAGGACCATCTTCCGCTGCTTTCCCAGGCACATTAGCAGGGAGCTGGATCAGAAGTGGAGCAGCCAGGTCTCAAACTGGTGCCATGTGGGATGCTGGCATCGCAGGCATGGACTTACCTGCTATGCCACAATGCCAACCCCAACAAATATATTTTTTTTTAATTTTTTAAAGGATTGTTTATTTGAAAGAGTGACAGAGTAGGAGAGAGCTTCCATCTGCTGGTTCACATCCCAGATGGCCAGGCCTGAACTCCATCTGGGTCTCCCATGTGGATGGTAGGGGCCCAAGTACTCGGGTCATCATCCTCTGCCTTCCCAAGTGCATCAGCAGGGAGCTGGATTGGAAGTGGAGCAGCCAGGACTTGAAACAGCTCTCTGATATAGGATGCTGGTGTTGCAAGCAGTGGCTTAACTTGCTGTACCGCAATTCTGACCCCCACAAACATTTTCTGTTTAAATACTCATAGGATTTATTTTTAGTAAACCTAAGGACTAACATTTTGGAAGATTGTAAATCTTAAAAAAAAATAAGGGGGGCATCTTTTGCTAACCATTTGATACAATAAACACATATGAGCCTTTAATGTAAACTGTGACTCAGCCTTTTCCCAGTGTGCCTGTCTTTAAAGAAGTGTGATGAAATTTATAAAAATTGAATTTCATTGCAATACTTAAATTATAATGAGATACCTTACTTAGGAAAATTGTACAAGTCGAGCTTCACTAATCTAAAATTCATAATCCACAACGAGCTCTAAAATGGTGCTCAATGTGAACTCAAGAGGCTTCCATAGCCTTGGCAGCTCATGACAAGAGCCTTGGGTGATTACTGACGTCATAAATAAGAGTGTCGATTGTTAAATCAGCAACAGGAGTCACTGTGCACTTTCTCCCCATGTAGGATCTCTATCCTTAATATGTTGTACTATGCCAGTTAACGGTAAAACTAGTCTTCAAACAGTACTTTATACTTTGTGTGTCTGGGTACAAACTGTTGAAATCTTAGTATATACTAAGTTGATCTTCTGTATATAAAGATAATTAAAATGAATCTTAATGAGGAATGGGATGGGAGAGAGGGAGTAGGAGGTGGGATGGTTTGTGGGTGGGAGGGTGGTTTTGGGGGAAAAACTACAATCCAAAAGTTGTACGTTTGAAATTTATATTTATTAAATAAAAGTTAAAAACCTCAAAATGGTGCTCAAATAGTTTCACATTTGGGAGCATTTCAGGTTTTTCAGATTAGTGATGCTTAACTGGTAAGGTCTTTGTGGGTATCTCAAAATCCAGAACACTCTGAAATCTGAAGGAATGCTGGCCCTTGGCATCTCAGATGTGGTAAACTCAGCCTGTATAAACACCACTTGGAAGACAATTTTTTTTTTAAGAAAATGCTAATATCTCTGTTTTTTCCCATGATAGTTTCACTGCAGTTCAGGCTGGTGGACAGATCAATCTGATGTCCTGCCCGTACTTTCTGCTCTGACAGTGTCTCAGAGAGAGACATTTTTCAGGAACCAGTGGTCTCTGGCCTATCTGAGACTTTGCGATATAGTCCTCAGTGTATGCGTGGAAGAAAGTTGTATTTTGTTGTGTGGTAAAAACCCTGTGAGCATGACAGCAGGAAACTAAGTTGACAGGAGTAATGAAAAGTTTCAATAGACGAAATAAGGCAGAATTTACATCAGGAAAATTTGGGAAGAGCATTATAAGTAAGAGCAGTTATGACCAATGACAGCCATAGGCGCACATGTCTAAAGGAACAGCAAGGGGGCCAACGCTGTGGTGTAGCGGGGTAAGCCACCATCTGCAGTGCCAGCATCCCATATGGGCACTGGTTTGAGTCCTGGCTGCTCCACTTCTGATCCAACTCCCTGCTGATGCACCTGGGAAAGCAGTGGAGGATGGCTCAAGTCCTTGGGTCCCTGCATCCACATAGGAGACCCAGAAGAAGCTCTTGGCTTCGACCTGGCCCAGCCCCAGCCTTTGCAGCCATTTGGGGAGTGAACTAGCAGATGGAAGATCTTTCTCTCTGTCTCTCTCTGTACTCTGTAACCCTGACTTTCAAATAAAATAAATAAATCCTTTTAAAAAAATGGCAAGAACGAGCTCTTCACACAGTGTGTGTGAAGTCCAGTGGGGGAAAATAACTAATTCTTACTAAATTGGCTGATTAGTGTTTTGGAATGATAACAGAGAATGAAAAAGTAGAATTTGGTGCATTGTCAGCCACTTTTATTCTGTATCACTTTGGTGATATTAATAGATAACCAACATAGAAATGAGGAGTATGACCTAGGAAAATGCAAAAATCAAGAGGGTTTGGATCTGCAGTGAAAGGGACATCTAAAACAGAAAGCAGGGTTTAGCACAGCCAGGGGCAGCATCCGCAGGGCTGAAGAATGAGGCGCCGTGATTCTGGAATACCTGTTGTCTGGCTTCTTCCCTGCAGGGACCTAAGGGCGTTCTCAGCTCACCCCAGCGAACAGGTCTGGTACTTGCTGTTACCAAGAGTACGTACAAATGAGTGCAGCACATTAACCATCCTTCCCCTCCTCATGAGCCCAATTTCCAAAGCGATCACAGTTCCTGTCTTTGTACTTGTCTCCTCTGTACCAGTTGCTGTGTTTGAAAGTTGGAGCACGCAGGCTTGCATTTTTGAGAGTGGTTGCCTTGGTCTGTTTTCTGTTGCCATAACAAAATACCTGATTCTGGATGAGATATAAAGAGGCTTATTTGGTGTTTGTGTCAGCACCCTCCAACCCCTGCACACAGTATCACAACATGGTGAAACAGCCCCTTAATTACTCACTCTCATGAAAACTAGCCCAGTTCTGCAAGAACTAACATTAGGGGCTGGTGTTGTAGTGTAGAACGTTAAGCCTCTACCTGCAGTGCCAGCATCCCATATGGGCACTGGTTCGAGTCCTGGCTGCTCCACTTCTGATCCAACTCCCTGTTGGTGTGCCTGGGAAAACAGTAGAAGGTGGCCCAACTGTTTCAGATCCTGCGCCCACATGGGAGACCCAGAAGAAACTCCTGGCTTCAGCCTGGCCGGCCCTAGCCATTGTGGCCATTTGGGGAGTGAACCAGTGGATGGATGATTCTGTCTCCTTCTCTATTTCTGCCTTTAAAATAATCTTAAAAAAACCTGCATGAGTCCCTTCGGAGTTCGGAGGTGATGCTTCCGAAAGCCCTGCTCTTGAGGATCTGCCTGCTGTCCAGGCTGCAGCACAGGAGCTTTTGCAGGAGCGTCTACTCCAGCACCAGCCTGTTGTGAGAAAGCTCATGAACTTCGTGGAGGATGGCAACTGGTACTTTGAGTTCAGTTTGCTTACTGAAGAGTTTCTCTGCCCTTTGACTTAGCAGGTAGACAGACTAAAATAGAGATTTTGGTCCAGGTGAGTTCACTTTTTTGAATCTCAGGGTTGAAAATTCATAGATTTAACAAAATCAGTGGAGCAGTCGTACTTTCAAAGGAGGTAAGGAGTGAGATACTGCTGCTTTAAGGAGATTGGCATGGCAAGCAGATAATACTGAAAATAAGCTCATAATATTATTGGAAAAACTGGGGTTCTAGTTTATTGGGAAGATTGTAAAGTCTCATGAAGGTATAGCTAGAAAATACAAGTGTAGCGTTCAGTGCTGGTGTCTCATCAGTTAATCAGTCTAAACAGTCTAATCAGTTTGATTAATTTGTTTGCCTTTTATTGTCCCAAGTGGTTTCTCTCTGGACAGATGGTGGTTAGTTCTGTTGTAGAGGCTGAATGAGTCCACCTGCACCCAAGAAAGCATTACTCTGGGCTAAAGAGAGACAGATGTACTGGGATACATGTGCACTGTAACAGTCCCACTTGGTAGGGCGTTTCTTCCCTTGAGTGATACCCACCTACCTTCAACTGGCTTAATTTCCCAGCTGCTGTTCTTGAGGGAGTTCTGGGTCAGTTTGGATGGTGGTTCAGTTCTCCACAGCAGAAATGTAAATGTAACAGGCATGCCTTTTTTCATCCAAATAAATCTTCCCTTGTGTTGATGCCAATTGTATATATGGATAGTGAAACAGACAATACCCTACATGTTTGACTGTTAGCCCCAAGGATGAAGGTGTTCCCAGGACTTCAGTGACTTGCAAGATGGGGAAATGAACTATTTGAAAACTAAGTCCACTGACCCTTATTCTAGTCTTTTAGTCTCTTAGGCGTGAGGCAAGGTCAGCTTAAAGATAGCGCCAGGTGTTAGGTTTTCCCACATTACTGAGTGCTAACTGCCATCCTGCATATCCGATATGAACATGAAAGACGTGTGCTTTAAAGAAGCCTTAGTGGGAATGTTGTATTCTCTGAAATTATTCCCAAACTGGTTGGTTTGCTGCCTAATAGCATTCCTACTTAGCTGTCTGTATGCATGGAAAGTGTTGATGAGAACGTGCCTGCATACAGCATTTGCTGTCAGTAAGCACTTTATTGTAGGATTCTTTCCTGGAAAGTGCTCCATTTTGGGTAGGCTTCGTCATAGGAACAGTAGTGTTTACCCATCTCCCAGTGGGGGACGAAAAAGAATTGGAAGCAAACTCTTCTTCTCTGTCTTCTGTCATGTTTCTCTATTTTCCAGAGCCTAGTGTCTTTCGGATGATGATCACTGGCTCCACCCAGGGCCGTCGTTGTGGCATCTGTCCAACATAAGCCTGTTTCCAAAGGAGCTCATCCTTGGAAGCTCTTTCTTGGGTCCGCCTCATGTTTTTCTGAACTTTGGCTGGAGATCTCCTCGCTGACATGTGACTCAAGGACAGCCGCCCCCCCCCACCCCCATCCTGCATTTCTCTGTGTCCTCTGGAAAGTTTCCTCATTAGTCCAAATCAGTCGGTACTTGTTGGGATTGTTAGAAACTCGGGTGATATATTAAGGCAAAACTGTCATTCTCTTAAATTCCACAACTTAGTGTATGCTTAGGAAGAGGAAGAGGGAATGAAAGTAATACTCATGAAGGAACTGTTCTGGACACTTAAATGATTCTGTCAGTTCAGACAACCTTATGAAGTAGTTGATGCAGTTTTACTCGAGAGCAATATGAGACTTGGGAGTGGTTAAATAGCGTCTGTGCTTCTAACTATGAAGGAATTGGTTAGGACCATGCTCTTCCCACCACGGAGTGAATGACATTTTAGCATCCCTTTGGACAAACCTTAGATTCTTGAACTCGAGAATTAGGAGTTGGAGCCCTTTTTCCATGCTGTCATCTTCCATGCTTTTCTCTCTCCCTTGTTACCGTCTTGTGTTGCACCTGAAGCTCAGACAGTGCTGATTCTACTCTTGTTGCCACTTGGAGAGGGCAGTTGTTTCCCCTTCTGACAATCAGCTGATATCAGCCCCGTGTCATCTCCCAACCCTCTGAGCCTCACTGGGTCCGCCCAGTGTCAGCCCTACCCTGGCTGCCAATAGAGGTAAGCAGTAGCCATGTCTCTGGCATCATCAAGATGACCTAGTCACCTGGATCCCCCTCTCGGTCACCCTGTGAGCTTTTCTAATTGATCCTGGACATTCCTGGATTGGCCACTTGCTAGTGATTGAAGTCCTGAGCTGCTGCTGATCGTTGGGTCTAGTTTAAATTCCCATGCAGTAACAAGGCAATTAAGCAGATCACTGTTACTTATTCATAGTAAGTATTCATAACATTGCCTTGAGTTTTTCTGGTGCCAAATTCTGTTGCTAGGCTTTATTTTTATAATTGGCTATACATCCTTATAACCATTCATATTTAAACAAGGAATATGTCTGTCTTAGGACTCTCCATATTCAAATGGTGAGACTCTGGCACCACTATGAAACTTTCCCGATTCCCTAAACGGGGGTGGGTATTATACCAAAATGACTCTCTTATTTCTTAAGCCCTGCATTTGTAGCAGTTTGTACCAAGGTAAGAATTTCATTAAATTTAGAAGAACTTTGATTTCCTGGTGGTGGTATAGGTGGTGGGAAGCTTAGGTCCATTGTATTTTTTCCATTATAGTAAGATTAATCAGTTGGAGGAATGGTTTAGACTATGGAAGGCCAACTAAATCATTGGGTCAATGGTATAGTAAAAAAATAGGGGTCAGAGTAATGAGCAGAAACATGGGATCAGGATTAAGGGAGAGGGCATCCGGGTTGGGAAGGAGATGGAGAAAATGGGGGAAAGGAAGTCAGGTTGCCAACCTGAGGTCAGGAACCCTGGAAGACAGTCAAGACATGGGGAAAGAACCCCTTGGGTCTTATTTCTAGGGTGGGTCTGTCTGTCGGTATATCAATCTACTACCCAGAAACTTTGGTTTCAAATCCAAAGTCTTTGGTGTCATAGTGATACTTTTGAAAAATATTAAATTAGTAGACTTTGATTTCTGATGACTCCTAACAGTCTTTGCTCTGTTGGTCTCTACCTGTTGAAGCATTCATTTGCTTTATGAGAAAGGCAGATATAGCTTGGAGCAAGGATGTCACTACCCAGTGTTAAGTTTCTAAAGTTCATGGTAAGCAAGCTAGCACTTTGGATTTTGCAGAAGCCCGTTGTTATTGTTAGCAGATGATTTTCTTGAAGTTTCCAGAGCTGGATTTTGATTTCAGAGCCAAAGATTCAAATTTTTATTATATGTAAGCCATAGAGAGGAAAAGATAGAGGATGTGAAGTCAGTTTCCCCTGTAAAGGAGAGGGAAATGAACAGTCCTCGCTGGCAGTGGGACTGGGGGTGGAGGGTGGCGGTAGAGCCTACAAGGTGCTAGTCAGGTAGAAACTGCGGCTAAGGAAGGCAGGCGGGTTCTCTGAGAATCCCCTAAAACCCAAGCAGAAGGCTTGTTCTTTGCTTTCTTGGGTGCTTTCTAGATTGCCTGCATTAAACATAGACCACAGTCAGCACCTACTTAGCGTTCCCTACTTTACCCAGCTCTTATGGTGATTTAGGATAGGAAGGCAAGTCCAGTATCAGCTACTCCCTCATGCTGAAACTGAAACCACGGTAATTGTTTTGTGTCAGGCATTTGGTAAATGTTTTTTTGAATGAAAGACATTGAAGTAATAGAAATCATGGGGACTCGCTGGGCTTGAAATATACTACTGCTGGTTTCCTGTGGCCTAGGTGTAGCATTTAGTGGGTCCAGATAATTTTGGATTGTCCAAGTGATTGGCAAGGAATTGGGGTGGGGCTAGGCAAAGTGAGCAGAGGGCTAGAGCCCATAGCATCACTTGAGGATAAAATTTACAGGGGATGGCTAGGTGCTGCAGAGGACCAGATCTGAGTTCGATAAGCAAATGGGCGCGCTCTCCACAACACGGAAGCAGTGAATACAGCAAGGTCCGAGACCAGTACCCGGAGACCAGAGTTAAAATTATACCAGAGGCAATGAGCAGCCAGCAGAAAAGGACAGTGTCAGAACAAGAGCTCACTCCAGCACCGAGGGTCTCTTTAGGAGAGGGAGGGACTGATAAAGGAGCAATACCCCGAGGATAGTTCAACAGACCTTTAAACTAGGAAGGAAGGTATTTTTCAGACCTAGTAAGTTCTGCCGTGAGTACTTTAATGCAGCTGAGATCAGTCAGAGAAAGCCAACCCTTGCCGGTGTGTCTGAGTAACAGTATGTACATCCTGATCCCTCCACAGGAGGCAGGCACAGCTCTGAGTCTGTCCTGCCTTTGTCCTCCTCTCGCACATTTCATGTCTTCATAGACCTCACGCACCAGGCTGATGCTGTTCGTCATCATCTGGAAACACGAATTGGCCAGTTTGCCGGATGCTGTGCTAGGTGAAATCCACTGGAGGAGAGCTTTCAGCTATGATGGAGTAGTTGATACTGGACTTGCCCTCCTGTCATAAACAACATACAGGCTAGGAAGAGTAAATAAAATGAAGTCAGTGCCTGGATGCTTGGGAGAGGGGTTCATAGGAATGGAGCCCCATGTTCATCCTGCTTTTCTCCCAGAGGGCGTTTTTCCGATTCTTGTGCGGAGCAGTGGAGCCCAAGCAGTGAGTGGAAGTCTGCCTGGGGAGAGGTAATAGGAGAATTTCTGGCTGCCATTGTGGCTGAGATTTGGGTGAGAGTACCAGAGAAGAGGCATTTTCAGAAAGCCCTCCAAAAGTAAGCGAAGAAAAAAAAATTCCCTTGGATATTGTTTTTGGATAACTTCTAGGCTGCTCACGTGTGAGCAGAAGAGAATGGTTGGGAGACTGAAATCCAAGTAGAGATTTCAGAAGTGGTACAGTGTTGGGAGAAGTTTTTCAGTTTTTTAAGATGTATTTATTTATTTGAAAGGCAGAGGCAGAGAGAGAGGTCCTCCATCTGCTGGTTCACTCCCAGGCCATGGCAGAGAGCTGGATCGAAGTGGAGCAGCCAAGACTCAAACTGTTGCCCATCTGGGATGCCTGCACTGCAGGCATCGGCTTTACCCGCCGTGCCACAGCGCCGGCCCCGAAATATGCTAACTTCAACGAAATCTAAAACCAAGTCTCAAAAGGATCAAATTGATCTGCCATTTTAAGAATAAGTCAATACCATTTAGAAGAAAATAGAGCCTCTTCAGTGCATCATGACTGTGAGCATGCAGTTGAAAATTACCAGACATCTGGGTCCAGCACTGTAGCATTTTATTTTTGAAATATTGAGAGGCAGAGTTATAGATAGAGATTCTGTCTGCTGATTCACTCCCTAAATGGCTGCAACGGCCAGAGCTGGGCCAATCCAAAGCCAGGAGCTTCCTTTGGGTCTCCCATGTGGGTGCAGGGGCCCAAGCACTTGGGCCATTCTCTACTGCATTCCAAGGCCATTAGCAAAGAGCTGGATTGGAAGGCAAGCAGCTAGGACACAAACCGGTGCCTATATGGGATGCTGGTGCCGTAGGCGAACGCTTAAAGTACTATGCCTCAGCACTAGCCCTGTGGTGTAGCATTTTAACCCATGCTTGGGATCCTGGCATCCCCTATGGGAACACTGGTTTGAGTCCTGGCTGATCTGCTTCCAATTGGCACCCTGATGTGCCTGGGAAAGCAGTGGAAGATGACCTAAATAGTTGGGCTATAAACACCCACGTGGGAGACCTGGATGGAGTTCCAGGCTCCTCGCTTCAGCCTGGTCCAGCCAGGTGGCTGTTGTGGCCATTTGGTGGTGGGGGTGAGCCATCAGATGGAAGATCTTTCTCTGTCCCTTTCTGTCACTGTGCCCTTCAAATAAATTTTAAAATTACTAGACATTCAATAAAGCAGGAAGAAGTGACTCGTAATCAAGGACTAGAACATAAAATACTTAATGGAAGAAGACCAATTGAAGATCCAAATAGTAGAATTACTATGTGAGGACTGAAAATTAACTGTGATTAATGTTTTGAAAAGATAGGCAAAGAGGTAGAAAACTTTGAGAGGTTGCAAATCCATAAAATAAGAAACAAATGGTTATCCTGTAATTGCTTAAAAACATATTGGCTGACTACTAGAAGACAGAATTGGAAACTAAAAAGCAGGCCAATAGACAACCAAATTAAAGCAAAGAGAAAAACAATATAACACAGTAGACATATTTAGGACATTGCAAAATAGCTGATAGTGTTATCAGAGTTTCAGGAGGAGAAAATGGTAAGGAAGTAGTATTTGAAAAATGGTGGCTGAGTTTCCCCAGTCTGCCTTAAGAGATACCAGCTTACGGATTCCAGAAGTCTGGTGAACAGAGCATGCTGAATACAAAGAAAACAATACTGTGGAACAAACATCTTAGTCAAACTGCTAGAAAAAAGATCTAAAACAGAGCAGGCAGGGTCCAAGAGCATGAGTGCTTTGTCACCTGGGGCTGTGTGCCTGTGGCCCCAAACCCATTTAGGATGTTTGCGGCAGAGGTGGAGTGTCTGCCATGCCACCCTCTCTTTGGCCTTCATTGAAGCTGGGAGAGAAGAGTTGGGTTGGGTAGAAATGTGTGGGGGGTGGTGATGGTGGTCCAGGGAGATGTGGGAGGAGGAAGAGGGGAATGAGCCAGAGAGGTGTCTTGCATTTGGTGTCACTCCTTGTGACCACCAGGCCCAGGGCATTAGCTGGTAGAGCTGGGGAGGCTGTGGGAGAGCCGAGGCAGAGGGTGTGGCGGGGGAGATGCCACCTGGGCTACTCCTGGATGCTGGTTCCCCCCACTCTGGCCACTGTCTTTGCTTTCCACCTCCTGCAGCTCTAATTACTAGCCACTTTCCCACCGGCCTCTTCTCATTGCCAAAGCTGTGTAAATGACCTAAAAGCCAAGGCACCTACTGCACTGAGTGCCTTGTCATGTGGTCACCTGCTGTGCGCCTCTGTCCTTCACATGCTGTGGTATTCATAGTTTTGTTTTTTAAGATTTATTTATTAGAAAGAGTTTTACAGAGAGAGGTCTTCCATCCGATGGTTCACTTCCCAGTTGGCTGCAACGGCCAGTGTTGTGCCGATCCGAAGCCAGGAGCTGCTTCTGGGTCTCCCACGTGGGTGCAGAGGCCCAAGGGCCTAGGCCATTCTCTCCTGCTTTCCCAGGCCATAGCAGAGAGCTGGACTGGAAGTAGAGCAGCCAGGTCTTGAACCGGCGCCCATATGAGATGCTGGCTCTTCAGGCCAGGGTGGTAACCCGCTGTGCCACAGCGCTGGCCCCCATAAGGTCTTACTCAGTGTTGATGTCTCAGTCTGTCACATAACAGAAGCACAGCTAATGATTGGTGAATGGGGGTCAGGGAAAGGAGGAAGACAGATGGACCCCTACTTCTTACTTCCTGGTGTTCAACACGGAGTGGCTGGAATCCTGTTCCAAACTTAGACTGTATGCCAGACAGCCTCCAAGCCTGTCCAGCGCTGTTGTGAGCTCCCCCCTCCAGGCCGTACGTGGCCTCCTGTCTCCCTCCTGTCTCCATATCTTCTGGTCTGTAATACCTTTCCAACTTGCTTTTCAGTGCTGGAATTTGCCTTTTTCCTTAAATTCCCCTGCAAATTATGGGCCCCATGGTTCCCCCATCTCCACGAGTTCTGGCTATTCTGAGAAATGTGGTATACTTGAAATTTACCTCATTATCTTATTGGTTCCTCAAAAAATTGAGGTTTTTCAATGTTTTCAAGTTACCAGTTTGAATCACCTGTTTATACTTAAAAAGGAACTTGTACAAATGGGAATGCCTATAGTCAGGCTCCTAGTTGTAGGAATATGTACAGGTTTTTTTTTGTTTGTTTGTTATTAAGTAGAATCAGATCACTTAAGTGATAGTGGGTTAATCCTCATAAGATAGGTCAGCTCAACCCTATAGCAAACCTAGTTTACAATTTAATTTCAAAAAGTTTCCTGCTACAAACATTATCTCGGGGTTACAACCCGCAATTATTGGACTTATTAAAACATCAGAGGGCAGCTATTTGCCATTCTTTAAGGAACTCTATATTTATATATATGTATGTATGTATATGGTGGTAACTAGTATGTATCCATGTGCAAACATTGTCTCACATATTCTAAACAGCCAAATGGTTACTCTGATGCTTTGTATTTTCATATACACTGTGAAAGTTTGAGATATCTAGACTCAGTTTTTTGAATTGAAATACATCTTTTCAAAATATACTCAGATATACATATGTGTGTGGTGAGTATCCAGCTTGTACAGCTCTGTGTTGTGTAACAAGATGCATTCCTTTAAATGCAGCATGAGACAGTTTTGTACAAATATCAGTGCATTTGCACAAGCTACAATGGCTGTGATGTTGCTAGACAGTGTCTCATGGGCCCACCATTATCACAGCAGTCCCTGCTGACCAAATGTCCCTGTGCCCCACAGGCATGTGCAGACAGTTACATGTGTTTTTACACAGGAGGGAGAAAATGGCACCCTGGGTCTTACCACCCAGTTGAGGAAATGACCAATTTAATTTTAAAGCAAAGTTAAACCTGTTAAGGCTTTTCATTTGTAATTTGATAACAAGTTTTCAAAATGTTTCTGTATGTGTTTTCAATGGGTGGTGTTGGTTCCTTCCCCTTTTCTTTGAATTGTTTATGGAGGACTTCCAGGTGTATCATTTATCCAGTCGCCACCAACACACCATGAGGTTAGAACTGTCCCCCAGTTTGCAGATGAGGCAGGTGGCTGTAGGAAGGAAAACAAAGTAAATTACCTGACTAAACTCTGTTTCAGAATTAAAATACATTACTTTCCAGAATGATTGTTAGTTAACAGGGGACTTGGAGACCAACAGGCGGAGACCAAAAGCCACTGCCCCCTCCACGTAACGATTTATTTATTTGGGGCTGGCACTGTGGTGTAGCAGGTTAAGCTGCTACCTGCGTGCTGGCATGCCATATGGGCGCCGGTTCTAGTCCCCGCTGCTCCACTTCCTATCTGGCTCTCTGCTATGGCCCAGGAAAGCAGAAGAAAATGGCCCAAGTCCTTGGGCCCCTGTACCTGCATGGGAGACCCGGAATAAGCTCCTGGCTTCGTCACAGCTCCAGGTGTTGTGGCCAATTGGAGAGTGAACCATTGGATGGAAGACCTCTCTCTCTCAATTTTTTTTTCAAAAGATTTATTTATTTGAAAGGCAGAGTTGCAGACGAGGTGAGACAAAGATCTTCCATCCTCCATTCACTCCCTAAATGGCCACAACAGGGAGGCCTGGGCCAGACCAAAGCCAGGAGTCTGGAGCTCCCACCCGGGTCTCCCCCCACCAGCACTGCTTTCCCAGGCACACTAGCAGGGAGTTGGATCTGAAGTGGAGCAGCTAGGACTTGAACTGGCGCCCATATTGGGATACTGAGATGTAGGAGGCAGTGGCTTAACTTTCTATGCTGACCCCACGAAAATGTCTTTTTAAAATTTTAAAGTATTTAATTTCTTAGATATAACCCCATGATTCTCCTCCTAGATAAAATTTTAGTTATGACAGAACTGGGAGGGAGATGCGTTTCAGAGGGCACATGGCTGCTGCCAGGTGGCGGCGGGCAGCAGTGTTGGCCTCTGCAGATGGTCAGGGGGTTTCCAAAATCCATGCCCTGGGCTGCTTTGGTTCTTGAAGCTTCCTGGAAGTGGACTTTACAGGGAAACAGTGTCCCAGAGGCCTGGCGTGGGTTGCTCTGGGCGTGGGGAGGTCGGTCTGGTCAGGGAGTCACGCTTATTCCCTTCGCTGAACCACGGGCCTCATCCCAGTGCGGGGCCATGTGCCGCAGCCTGCCCCACACAGGCGGCTCTTCCTGCTCTCGCCCCTCGCCTGGTGGTGGCCGGCTGGGCCGGTGGGCAGGCAGGAGTTCCTTGTTGTTTGGAGTGGCCCGGGTACCTGGTGGTGGGCGAGGCCTTCTCAGCATTGCTGCCCTTCATCCACAGGGCAGCTAAACTCTCAGATCTGGGGTCAGTCCTGAGCCAGGCTTCCTGTTTGTGCTGCCGAGGTAGGACGCTTGTCTGATGCTGGTATGGGATCTCGCTCTCTGGCCTTCTACCCTACGCCCAGCTTTCGTGTGAGGCCTGTGGAAAACTGCTTGCGTGAATTCCTCCTAGGTGTGCAGTCCCCAGCCTGGCCCACGTTTGTCCTTGCCAGGAGGTTAAGTGTTTAGCTTGATGCCCCCTCACCAGCTGGTCTGGCCCTGCCACAGCTGGAACATTTGCTGTCCCCTCCGTGGAGGGGCTGGTACCTCTGGGGAGTCACGTCACTTACGACCTCAGCTCTAATGGACTCAAGCAAAGTTATGATTTCACGGCTTACCTGCTTTTTTCTGGTTTGGCTGGGAGTGATTTTTTTTGTACCTTTCTATGTCTTAAGCAAGGTCAGGCTTGTTTAAATCGGATTCTTCCCGTTATGTGGCGTCAGCTCCTAAGATCTTGGTCAGTACCATTATCAGATACTTGTACTGCTTTCCTTGCAATATTTGCACACCTGTCGTCTCCTCTACTGAATGTGAGCTACCTGAGGTCTCGGCCTAACGTCTGTGCGCAAGCACTGGAATGTAGCATGGGCAGAGGCTCTGCTAAATTGTGTCGGGGGGGCTTTCTGAAGAGATGATTACAAAGAGTTTATTGTTCTAAGTAGAGAGAGGTACCAGATTTTTCTTCTTTGATCTTTTTGGAACTTTCCTCTGTATTGAGCTTTTGACTTGGTGTCAGTTCCAGAATTAGACACTTAACTTGAATTTTAAATCATGTTTAAAGAAATCAGGTTTTCCTGTGTTCTTTGGGAAGCAACTGAACATAGGAAAACCCATCTCCAAACAAATCCTTGATTAGAAGCAAAGCACTCTTGGAAAGCAAATGCTGCCTTGCCCGCAGATTGCATTACGAGATGAAACAGTTTAAGAAAAACCTCAGTGGCAGGCGTGAGAACTCGGTGAGTGATACAACCAAGGTGGTTGGACAGGTGCCCAGGTGCCAAGCACAGGGACTTCACGGCAGTTTTCCACCTTTAGGACTTCCTGGAGGTCAGTTCCCGTGACCCCCCAGCCCGAGGGAAGTCTCCTCGGACCTGAGGATTCCAGAGGCCACGCCTGGACTCGGCCCCCTTTTCCTATCATCTTGAGCTGGGTTTGTATGATTCCACTCTGACAGCAGGACCACCATTTTTAAGTGAGACTTACGTTCCCTAATGTAAAAAAGCTGATAGTCCCCTAGTTTGCCAGTTCATCAAGCTAAACTTGATGTGCTTTCTTACACTGAGCAATGCCTTTATTAATTTGACAGTCTCTTTTGTTAACTTATTATGACAGCAGCTGGAGACCAGATTATTGTCCAAGTTGTCTCTCTTATTTCTTCCTTTCCTCGGTTTTGTGTGGAACTTTGGATCAGGAGCTTTTGCCATGCAGGTTCTCACCTCCTAATTTCTAGTTATGATCCCTCCCCCAGTATGGATGGCTTAGGGTGGTATGTAATTGTCATCTTTTTACTGTACTATTTACTGTCACTTCTGAGGGTCCTGGAAACACAGGAAGACTTTCACCCACATTGCATCAGAGCTGTTGGAAAATAAGCAAAGATTTATTGACACTGACATTTGAGTGTTTAACCTGTTGCTTTCTTTAAAATCCTCTTTTTTAATTAATGCTAATTAATGCATCTGGCTGGTGTTTTTAGTGGAGAAGTGGTCAGAAGGAGCGACACAAGAGAAGAAACCAGGATGCCTAAAAGAGCGAGAAGGAACATCTGTAGTTTCCCAAGAACCTACACGGATGGAAAAATCGACAGACACAGAGGAGGACAATATAACTAGACCGCAGTACAGCAACAAAACCACCCAGTTTCCATCAGTTCATGCTGAGCTCACAGAGCCTGAGGAGATGCCTGAAGCAGCGCGTGGTCCTTCCAAACCCACCACCCCTAAGGTCACCACCCCACCCTCATCACCATCTCCAGCAGCCGTGCCAGCAGAGTTTGCCTATGTGCCAGCTGACCCAGCTCAGTTTGCTGCTCAGATGTTAGGTAACGTTTCATCTGTTCGTTCTGATCAGTCTGAAGTGTTAATGGTGGATGTGGCCACAAGTATGCCTGGTATCTCGAAGGAGGTACTGGGCTCGGAGGCTGCTGAAGAGCTCCAGGTGACCAGTTCTCTCGTGTATTCTGGAGAGGTGGTAACAGTGGAGGTTGTGAGCCAGACATCCGTGCAGGTAGATTTGGGTTCTAAAGCTAACGACCGTAAGGCTGAACCATCAACGGCTTCCTCATACCCCTTGCAGGGTGAACAAGAACCTCCTGCTCCTGAGGTCCCTTTGCAGGCCGATGTTGAGATTACATCAGCTGTTCATATATCATCTATATATAACAATGAGCCTGTGACTGAAGGAGTTGTTTATATCGAACAGATACCAGAACAAATAGTTATTCCTTTTACCGATCAAGTTGCTTGTCTTAAAGGAAATGAGCAGTCACCACCAGTTAGTCCCAGACCTGTAGTAGCCAAGACAGCCTCAGGCCTGCCTAGAGAGCCTGCCAAACGTGCACAGTTGGAGGAGGAGAAATACGACTCCTCGGGACACACAGTCCTGTTCTCTGATGCCTCTCTGAGAGGTCAGCCCGAGGGACCTGCAGAACCCCCGGATGCAGAGAGCTTTATCAGAATAGGCTCCGCGAAATCTCTGCAGCTGGAAGTGGACATGATGTCCGTAGACCCTGGCAATACTGGGCAGGAGTCCTGGGAGAACTCTGCACCCTGGGGGGCAGAGGGCAGACCTGAGCGCTCAGGTGCACCTGTCAAGTCATCTAGTGGCCCCTTCCCTCCTGCTCCAGAAGGTCTCCCGGAGCCAGAAATGGAACCAGAAGGGGAAGTCTCACCTGAGGAACAGGTTTGATGAAGCCAGGTAAGAGAATTAGATATTACACAACTACAAATTGCGTTTCAGGTGGCACGTGTATTTCAGGGAATCATCTAGGTAGGCTAGATGCAGCTTGGCCAAGGTCTTTATTTTCAGTAGTGTTTTTAAATGCCAAACCCATTTAAAGGCTTTGCTGTATTTGAAATTTTACTCTAAGGTGAGTGTTTTTAAAGTAACCTCCTGAAAGGCCGGCCTCAAAGTTTGGTCATCCAGTACTTTTGTGCTAGTGTTTTGGACACTTTTTATATATATATATATTATATATATATATATAATTTTTTAAGGAATTTATTTATTTGAGAGGCAGAATTAGAGAAAGGGAGAGACAAAGAGAAAGGTGTTCCATCTGCTGGTTCACTCTCCAAGTGGCCACAACAGTCGGAGCTGGGTGGATGTGAAGCCCGGAGCCAGGAGCTTCTTCTGGGTCTCCCACACAGGTGCAGGGGCCCAAGCAGTTGGACCATCCTCTGTGCTTTCCTAGGTGCATTAGCAGAGAGCTGGATTGGAGGTGGAGCAGCTGGGACTTGAACTGGTGCCCATATGGGATGCCAGTGCTGCAGGCGGAGGCTTAGCCTACTATGCCACAGTGCCAGCCCCCTGGACATGTCATATTTTAAATATATTGTTAAAAGCCTATTGTCAAATAGGCTCCGGGTTCTAGTCCCGGTTGTTCCTCTTCCAGTCCAGCTCTCTGCTGTGGCCCGGGAGTGCAGTGGAGGATGGCCCAAGTGCTTGGGCCCCTGCACCTGCATGGGAGACCAGGGAGAAGCACCTGGCTCCTGGCTTCGGATCGGCATAGCTCCAGCTGTAGCAGCCATTTGGGGGGTGAACCAACGGAAGGAACACCTTTCTCTCTCTATCTGTCAAAAAAAAATATATATATATATATAAAAGCCTGTTAAGTACCAAAAAATGTGATCTGAATATTCCTGTGGCAAAACTGTCATTAGGGAGTATTGTGTGAAATTTCTCACTTGTGAATGTAAACTCAACTACAGCACTGCATTTACGTAGGCTGTGGCATTTAAAAAGCCAAAGAAATGGTGGTGTGTCTGACTGCTTTCGCGCCGGGTCAGCAGAGCCCTACAACCAGGTTTGGGTGCTGGGGCAAGCGTTTATTCCTGCCTGGGGGCTCCCTGCAGCTGAGGGAGCAGCTTCATAGCTGTATGGAGAGAGGGAAGGTCAAGTCCAAGTTCTGTGACACAGGGGAGCAGGGAGTTGGCAGCGACGAAAGCAGAGCCTGGCACGTGATACTCGGTGCAGTTCAGATGGCTGGCTTCCTTCCATCAGTTCCCCAACAGGTGCCCAGATGAAGCTGCTGTCTTGGCAGCTGGCCTACCACCAGTGCTGTCCTACCACCAGTGCTGTCCTGGGCCACAGACTGACCTCCAGCGCCATCCATTTACGGCATTGCGGCTGCCCACCCTCCTGCCCTATCTGGCGGGTAACTGCAGAGGCCCCCTCTCTTCAGGGAGGCCAGGAACGTGCGGGAGCCGATGCCCCACTCCTGTTGCAGGGACTCTTGACTCCGGCCAGTTAGAATGATCAACAAGTGTTACCCAAGCAGGTGTTAAGACTAACGACCAAATTCTGGCTGGCAGTGTGACAGGGATTCTGCACAGCGGGAACGCAGAGGGCAGTGCTGGGAGCGCAGCATGCGGGACTGGCATTGTACTTGTGGCTTAAGCAGCACTTCCAGACCAAGTCACTGTTTCCAGGTACTTAATTGTTGTTACAGTAGAATGGAGTTTCTCAGCACTTGAGATATTTAACAAGAAAACCCAGATTGAGTTATCAAACTGCATTAAAAAAAAAAAAAAAACACTGAAGACTGGGCTTTTTTTTTTTTTTTTTTTTTTTTTTTGACAGGCAGAGTGGACAGTGAGAGAAACAGAGAGAAAGGTCTTCCTTTGCTGTTGGTTCACCCTCCAATGGCTGCCACACCGCGCTGATCCGATGGCAGGAGCCAGGTGCTTCTGGTCTCCCATGGGGTGCAGGGCCCAAGCACTTGGGCCATCCTCCACTGCACTCCGGGGCCACAGCAGAGAGCTGGCCTGGAAGAGAGGTGCCTGGGACTAGAACCCGGTGTGCCGGTGCCGCAAGGTGGAGGATTAACCTAGTGAGCCGCAGCGCCGGCTTAAGGGCTTTTTAAACTAAGCTTTGAGGAAAGAGGAGTTGAAAGTGTTTCAAGCTACTGAAAACACCGCTAAATCATGTTTAGTGTAACTCCTCCCTGCATCAGGGAGACGGCCCCGTGTGCACAGGGTGAGTGGCCCCCTTGGGAGCTTTTCTCCTAGGACCTGGCTGAGACAGCACTGCCTTCAATAGGCAAGTGACACTGGGCACTCCAGACTCCTTGTGTAAGCAGAGTGACGGGGCACTCCTGGGCCTCTGTTCTTAACGCTGTGGGACTGAGCAGCCTTTTACTGTCACACAGGACCTAGGATTCCAAGCCTCACCTAAAAGGAGTGCCCTCTGGGGCACTGAGTTCTGGAATATGTGTGGGGATAATGGTGCTGTGCAGGGCCAGGGTCCAAGACACCGCCTAGTGCCTGATTTTCTTAGGAAAGAAAAAACATTACACAGATGGATTAACGTTCTTTTTAGTAGCTTAACATACTGTTAAGTTGATTTTTTGGTAGAGCTGAAAGCTTTGTTAACTGTCCATTTCCTCTGAGGCCGCCACAGGAGCCATGTCTGAGGTTCAAGTGCCTGGAAACAGCTGCTTCGAATGAGGTTGCTACTTCTGCTCCAACGGTAGTGTGTGCCATCTGCCGTCACCATTACACTGTTCCCATTTTCCAACTGTAGAGAATCTCTTTTCATGTTACCAGACATAATTTACATAGTCCTCTCTATAGCATGCTTTATGGCACACGTTACTACGACTGTTTGTATATAAAAAGGTTTACAAAGACATTACTGTGCATAGCGCCTGATACAGAGACCAAACCTTTAATACCTGCAAATTTTGTGTTTTTTTTATAGCAATAGCAGCAAGCGAAGCAGGACAACCACCACCATATTCTAACATGTGGACCCTTTATTGTCTAACTGATATGAATCAACAAAGCCGCCCATCACCGCCACCTGCACCTGGGCCTTTCCCCCAAGCAACCCTCTATTTATCTAATCCTAAGGATCCACAGTTTCTGCAGCATCCACCGAAAGTTACTTCTCCAACTTATGTGATGATGGACGACAGCAAGACGACCAGTGCCCCACCTTTTATTTTAGTAGGTTCCAATGTTCAGGAGGCTCAGGATTGGAAACCTCTTCCTGGACATGCTGTTGTTTCACAGTCAGATGCCATGAAGAGATACGCTGCAGTACAAGTACCCATTGCTGTTCCTGCAGATCAAAAATTCCAGAAGCACACCCCAAGTCCCCAGAACGCTAGTCCTCCTCCGAGTGGAAAAGACGTCCCCAGGCCACAAAGCCCAGTTTTTCTTTCTGTTGCTTTCCCAGTAGAAGATGTAGCTAAAAAAGGTTCAGGATCTGGTGACAAACGTACTCCCTTTGGAAGTTATGGTATTGCTGGAGAAATTACTGTGACTACTGCCCATGTTCGCAGAACAGAAACTTAAAACTGGTAGGTAAATTTCCCTACCATAATATGTGGGCCTTAACACACTTGAGTTTACAGCATTTGTTTGTTGACTTTTAAACTGAACTAATATGTAATGAGTTGGGATATAAGCTAATATGTGGTTATTGTCTCCAACTTAACCACCGGTTACTAAAAATGTATAGTGGGTGTTACACCAAGGATTTGGTGTCCAGTACATGAACCAATCATCTTTGAGTTCCTGGTTCTTTGTCTAGTGCTGTGGTAGATTTTTAAAACAGGAAAAGAAATGTAGCTGGCATATCGAGTGGGGATGAGCTGGAAACAGCTGGAATTAACTGTAGATAGAATGATTTTAGCTTTCCTAATCATTTTAAAATATTTGATTCACCCAAGCTGGTGTCCCTCCTCGCATGTGTGGACAACGGTGAGGAACAAGGTACAGTATGGGAAACTAGTGGGTGTTCTGGCCCGCCTGTAAACTGACACCTGAGTATGAGCAGCAGCTGAGAGCCTGGCTGGAAGGAGGGTAACAAAAGATGAAGGTGCTGGCCGGCACTGCAGCTCACTAGGCTAGTCCTTCGCCTGCGGTGCCAGCATTCCGGATTCTGTCCCAGCTGCTCCTCTTCCAGTCCAGCTCTCAGCTGTGGCCCGGGAAGGCAGTGGAGGATGGCCCAAGTGCTTGGGCCCTGCACCCGCATGGGAGACCAGGAAAGAAGCACCTGGCTCCGGATTGGTGCAGCACACCGGCCTTCTGGGAGGTGAACCAATGGAAGGAAGACCTTTCTCTCTGTCTCTCTCTCACTGTCTAACTCTGCCTGTCCAAAAAAAAAAAAAAAAAAAAAGTGGAGAGGGGTTGGTTGTAAGCACAATGACAGAGCCAGATTAAAACCTCAGTCTGATTCTATGTGGAAAATGGACTGGAAGCAGGGAGAGAAGTTACATGTTAGACACATCCACTTGAATTACTTCAAATGGTCTGAGATGGACAAAAGTTTGGATTTCATTCATTGGCAGGCACAAGTACTACAGTTATTCTAACACAACTCTTCTGAAAATACCTTAATAGACTTTGAGTAGAACTGTCTTCAGCAGGAAAGTACAGGGAAGTAAGAGCACTGATCTTGAACTCAGATGCTGAGCTTCAAAGTTTCAATGTTTATATTATTCCTAACAGATGCTGAAAATGACGCCGTTTGAGTCAACCTGCAAGGTGGAGTCTGCCACCAAGTGTAATGTATCAATAAACTTCGTGCAAGCATAAAACCCGGGGTGGGTTCTCATTTTTTAAGTAAGGAGGTATTCAAACCACCAAACCCAGGAGGCTGTAGGAAGCACCAGCATTTTCTGTACTTACCAGAGAGGAATCACCCAGTACCTAAGTGCCTGGTTAGCCCTGGGGTGGTGGCACCTCAATACTACCCTGAGTACTCCAAAGTGTCCTTAAGGGGCAACATGAGTGCATCTGAAGTTTTAAGAAACCACACTTTGGGTGGACATTCTAAAGCCTTTATTTAGCATCAGGTAGATTATTTCATAACATTGGTTAGTTTCAAGACAGCGTTAAAATAACTTACTGGCAACTACCTAAGGCCCCTGGGAGCAGTATCTCAATCTGGGGGTTGGATGGATAAATACTACAAGATTAGATTAGTATACCCCAATTAAAGGGGCAAAACTACTGTACAGTCGGTCTCCATACATATTTAAGTACACAGGTACCTTGCAACTCGAAATGCACAAGACCTCCTTTCATAACAGTTGAACGCTCACACACACGCATGAGTGCGGCTCACTTTCTCGGGGGGCATCTGCCGCTGGAAGCTAAAGCATGTAAAAAGCTTTGTCATTATGGAATGACTACAACCTATGTTTAGAATATTTTGTGAATGGCTAGATTTTATACATATTTTCAATTCAAACATGTACAATTTAAACATTTTAACTCATTGATTTCAGAAATTATAAAAGTGAATTCAGAACACTAAAATAAGTAAATGAAACACCTTGTCCAGTTTAGGATTTTCCTATCAGGATTACCTACTCTGAATTTTCGGGCATCTTTTCTTTTTGGAGGCAGTAAGGGATAAAATGGAGAGGTTAGTATGAGCAAAAGCCATCTTATTGTAGTGTTTACAAAATGACATCACCTCTACATTTGAGCACATGAACGTTGTATAGAAGAATTCTAAACACATCAAAGTTATATCTAAAACATTCAAGCATGACAGCATAAAAATATTCAAAATAACTTGATTTGGGATTGCTATAGAACTCCATAAAGCTAAAGTCACATTTGGGTATAAACCTTCAGGAAATATGGCAACAGCAACCATAAAAAGCGCGGTCTCCAGCACTCACTCTCACCTCTGTATAAAACAGTCTTCCAAATAAGTTGTTTTGGATAGCAAAGTTATGCAGCTCTCCTAAGGCTTTCATCATCACCATGTGCCCTACTTTTGTTGGGTGAAATGCATGTTATCTCATGAGCAGACTTTTTTTTTAAAAGATGAATAGAAACCAGGAAAAAAATTTAAAAACCTAGGTTTAAGACTTATCTGTAGATTAGCCAAACACCCTGACTTGTCTGCCACTTTAATAAATGTCAGGCAAATTGGAATAGTTTCTGTCCCAATAGCTGCCGGAGTAGATCCAGTCTTGGGCTCCACTGTATGGATTTGGACCTTGGCGGAACCACCTGTTTAAGAGAAAGGAAGAGATTTATTTGGGGCTATGGTTCAGCTCTTCTCTCTAGAGAGGCAAGCACTTGGAATAATATTCCGAAGGGGGTAACGATAGCACACAAGAGGATTGCGGATTTTCCACAGCATTTAGCAATACAGTAAGTACCACTCAACAGAAGTAGGAGTTGAGAGAAACAATGTTCAGGACCCTGGTCCACTGACCTTTCTTTTAAACAATTAAGAATAAGGATTTAGGATAAGGAAACTTTTACAGACTGTGGTGATATGTGAGAGTAAACAACCTCTAAACTTTTTTAAATATTGATTTATTAGAAAAGCAGAGTTAGAGAGCAGAGAGAGGTCTTCCATTCGTTGGTTCACACCTGAGATGGCTGCAATGGCCAGAGCTGCAGCAGTCCAGAGCCAGGAGCCCAAGGACTTGAACCATCCTGCACTGCTTTCCCAGGCCACGGCAGAGAGCTGGATCAGGAGTGGGGAAGCTGGGACTCCAACCAGCACCCATGTGGGATGCTGGTGATGCAGGCAGTAGCTTTCCCCACTATGCCATGGTGCACCCCCCCCCCCAAAGTCTTAAAGCTCCATTTCAGAGATGAGGAGCTGATCTGTCAGCAGTTAAAATTTTAACTTGCAGGGGAAAGCATCTGCCTGCGATACTGGCATCCCATATGGGTGCTGGTTCAAGTTCCTACTTCCCATCCAGTTCCCTGCTAATGCACCTGGGAAAGCAGCAGATGGCCCAACTACTTGGGCCCCTGCACCCATGCACTCTTTTGGGGAGACCCAAAAGAAGCTCCTGTCTTCAGCCTGGCCCTGGACTTTGTAGCCATCTGGGGAGTAAACCAGTGGATGGAAGATTGAGAGAAACTCAGGCTGGACTTCATAGACTTGGACTTTTCTAATACGCTATATTCATAACCTCCTGGCGTCAGTCTAGTCCCTATCCTCTCCAGTCTCAAGTTCTAACATTACTATAGATTCCTAGGTTTTATCTGGCTTTTCTAATTCTAGAATGAGCTGCTCTAATCATTTTCTTGACCTCTAAAAACATCTTTTCTGCAGCATTAGCTCTCTCTAGGTAATGGAATGTAAAATTACTTGCTCAGAAGGTTCAAAATTACATTTGTTGGGGCTGGTGCTGTAGCATAGTTGACTAAGCCTCTGCTTGTGGCTGTTCTTCCAATCCAGCTCTCTACTTATGGCCTGGGAAAGTAGCAGAGGATAGCCTAAGTGCTTGGGCCCCTTCATCTGTGTGGGAGACCTGAAAGAAGCTCCTGGTTCCTGACTGGCCCACTTCTGGCCATTGTGGCCATTTGAAAAGTTGAACCAGTGGGATGAAAGACCTCTCTGTCTCTGTAAAAGAAAATATTAAAAACAAATTAATCATGTTCTAAATATGATTTAGCTTTCAGAGTAACACTTCTGCAAACAGGTTTCTATGCCTTTGCCAGTCTTTCCAAATAAACTGCTTCTGGAAACTATAAGAAAGAGTAAGGTGGGGCCTGCACTGCGGTGTAGTGGGTAAGGCCACAGTCTGTGGTGCTGGCATCCCATATGGGCGCTGGTTCGAGTCCCAGCTGCTCCACTTCTGATCCAGCTATCTGCTATGGCCTGGGAAAGCAGTACAGGATGGCTCAAATGTTTGGGCCCCTGCAACCAGCTCCTGGATTTGGACTGGCGCAGCTCCAGACCTTGTGGCCAACTGGGGAGTGAACCAGTGGATGGAAGACCTCTCTCTCTCTGTAACTCTACCTTTCAAGCAAATAAATAAATCTTAAAAAAAAAAAATCTGTCCAGTGAAGTCGTCAATGTTCCTAATAGCACAACACCATAAACTCTGAAGTGGGGGGTGGCAAATAAGGCTTTATATTAGGCTTATTCCTTGTAGGGTCATACCAGGGTACTTCAAAAAGTTTGTAGAAAATGCGTATTATGAAAAACCTTTGAAATAAGTTCAATTTTTTGCACCAAAATGGCCTTAATTCCATTTTCCACAAGTTTTGGAAGTACCCTTGCATAGTAAATGCCCACTAGAATGATTATAAAAAATTGTTTAACATCTGAGGCTTCTTCCTACTTAGATATTTAGAAGCCAAGTGTGAAGAGCCATTCAGATTTTTGGATACATCAGAAAGCATCAAGAGCCAGTAATCAAAATCATAAAATTTTTGTTTACAATGAAATATATATAGTAACACCTCTTTGGGCTTTAATAGTCCAAGTAGTGAAATTACTTTCATTTTCATGCTTAGCAAAGTCAAATACTTTAGAGAAGCAAGCAAATCGAAATCAAGATAATAAAAATACTGTCTGGCCAGGAGTGGGTATTTAGCCTTGCCTAGGGGTTAAGATACTGACATCCCAAAGCATGCCTGGGTTCTATTTCCAGCTCTGGCACCTGACTCAGCCTCCCAGCAAAGCAGTGAGGGCTCAAGTGCTTGGGTTCCTGCCATCAGATGGGAGACCCGGATTGAGTTCCTGGCTTTTGTCTTGGCTGTGTGGGCATTTGGGGAGTGTGCTTGTACAAGTGCATGAGTGTGTGAGCTCTCAAAGAAAAAAAAAAAAAACCCGCAGGTCCCTGTGTCATTAGTTTTCTTACAAAATTCAAAATTGAGGGGCATAGTTGCAGTCATACACTGCACAGTCCAGTGTATATAAGAGCAATGATAAGATGTATGATGTCCTTGTTCGCAAATAAACATCTTTGCAAAAGCGTTGGGGATTGACTGTTCTTGGAGACAGTTCATGTGTTAGAGACATGCACCTCCAGAGTACTGGCCTAACGCAAGGGTGGGGACACATCTAGAAACTTCACTGCAGCCACTGCCCTCATTCCCCCTGCCGACAACAAAAATATGCAGTCCTAATCAAGTCTTCACACGTTTAGACAAGTGTGGGCAGTAGCAAAGAAGAGGGAAAGAAGACTACTTTGCGACCTTTGATTCTGCACAATGTTCAAACTGTAGTACAATGGCACTAATTTTTTCTCCTCCTCCTCCCCCGCTCCCCTGTGAATCCTGGGCTCTCACCAGTTCTCCCACTCTGTCCTGCTGCACTGCCTGCTCAAGTCTGGGTTCCTGTGAGAATCACACACAGCCATGTTCCTAAGGAGGGGACCCTGGTATCCAGCCTGAAAAACTCTGCATTCTGAGCTGGGAGCCAGGGAAGGGATCCAGCAGGAGTGCCAGCTTTCGTGTGCAGAAACTGGCACACAGACAAGTTTCTGAGGATGACTCCTCCAAGGGCTCATGAGTTCTACCTAGGAGAAAAGGCCTGGGGCAGGCATTCAGCTTGGTGGTCAGGACACTGCACCCCACATCATGGACATAAAAATAAATGGCTAGAAATATCCTACAAAAGAAGGGTTTCCTTGCAGAACAGACTAGGAAGATGATAAAATCTATCAAACCTTTCTACAAAGGATGGCAGTGAAGCATTGTTGGTGGCTGTGAGGAAAGCAGGAATCTGCAGCTTACTACTGTGTGCCCTGGAGCACGACCCTGAGCGAACACACCGTCATCTGGTGTCTTCCCATACTGGAGTCCACTGAGTTCTAGGCACCTGGAGTATGAGCAGGTGGGAGATGGCAGGAATGGCCGAGGCCCTGCCCCTCACCCCTGCCCCTCACCCCTCATCCAACCACTCTGTTTGCATAAGCTTTATATTTGCAGACTAGTTTAGTTCACTCACAAAAATATTCCCATGTTAACAATAAAGACCAAAACCCACTGCACTAAATGATATCAAAGGTCATTTCTAGCACTAATAATCCCTTTCTCTATGATGCAGAAGAGCTGCTACACAGTATCTATTGGGACACTTGAAAACCATACACATGCTGTCTCTAAAACTCATGTAACTTTGAATTACGGGACAACAGTTTCTAATGTGATGCACATGTAGAAAATGCTTTTACACTGTTCCTATTTTCATGTGGTTCTGTTATTTCAAAACAAGTGGCCACAAAAGTTAGAAGTTCCATTGCGCACTTTCTGTTGTAGAATGGAATCCAAGATGTGACTTCATACAAATCCCATTTCCAGCACATGCAGACCCCTGTGCTTGGGCACCCTTACCACCACCAGTCCACAGGAAGTCCGTGGCACGCAGAGGCCAGGTGAGTCCCTCACATGCAAGGGGCTCTGAACGCCTTTCTGCGCCACAAGCCGGGACTCTGGATTTTACTCTGCCTCTTGAAGGAAGGAAGGGCAGGGCTTGCCACAGAAAGGAGGGAGAGCGCTCACTGATTGCCCATCTGTCATCACGGTGTGGGAAACACTTTAACCTGAATCCCCAAGTCATTTTTCCTCCTCATCCACGCAACCCTTCCATTGTAACTACATCCATGGAGTTAACATCTCTTGGGCCTTAGAACAACTTGGCCCCAGTGAGCTGGTCCTGGCCCTACGACTTCCCCTCTGCCGTCCCGGCATGCCCGTGGGTTCAGCCACCCACTCCCCGGAAGGCACGCACCTTGTCTTCCAGTCCTCTTCCGACTTGGACCTGTTCTTGCGGGCTGCTCTTTGTTTTTCTTCAAGTCGTTTTTTTTCTTCACTGGCTTGATCTAAAATAAAAACATGGATGAAAAACATCTTCTGTGCAGAGCACACGAGGCACAGTACCGCACACAACCTGATGTGAGAAGCACAGCTTTGACGTTACACTACCTCCGTTTCACTGGAACGCTAGCACGGGCAGCCTCACACCCACCCCGGCACACAGGAGGCAGAGCTGCATTCAAGATGCAGCTTGAATGGCACCTTACTTCTCAGTCTACACTCTTAATAAGCTCTGCATTTGCTAACGCATACCTGCTTACCCTTAAGGCCAAACAATTATGTTAAAATGCTTCAAGGAAAAACTGGGTAGAAAAACTGCAATTTTCCTAAATTTTTAGGGAGACCTCAGAGAGCTCCCTCAGAGGCCATAAGAAATTCAGATACTTCCCAAGATACTGCCGCTGCATTCACTGACGGGCATCAGTGCTTAGCAAGGACAGTGCTGCGGCACCTGGTGCTGGCACACCTGCGGCCGGCTGACTCGCCACTGCAGGATGCTGTGCTGTGCAGTGGGTGGCGTCCCTGGCCTTGAGAGGCCCTTGTCCCCTTAAGTGACACCCAGAGCCTGCAGACATTTGCCATGTGCCCCCTGTGTGGGGAAACTCCCTTGGGAGGGCTGCTGAGTTAGCAGGAGTTTCACACTTCCAGATACAGATGCTGTAACTGAAGAGGGGGAAGCCAGCCTCTTCTCCGAGGCTGCTGGGTGCTAAGCGGATTCTGAGACACAGGAGCACAGTGAAGTCATTCATCAGGCTACTGTTCACAGCTGACGGACAGACATGCTAGTGTCTGCTCAAGTCCCCCTTTGACATTTCAGATCTGGGGAGGGTTAATGAAATAATACAAGCTAATAAGGTCTACTCCCCGATTTCCATACTGTAAACAAACATTGCAGATTTTAAGGTGAATTTTAATTCACTAATCCCTAAGAGACTTAAAAGGCCAGTGCCCTCTGTAAAAAAAAAAAAAAAAATTATCAACTCCCAACTTGACTCTCGCTGGGATTAAACATGACAATAGATCTGATCTGATTTCATCATCATTTAAAAAATCATCTATTATTTTTCACTTTATGTTTCTGTGTGGGAGCAAACTGTTGAAATCTTTACTTTATGTATGCTAAACTGATCTTCTGTATATAAAGAGAATCAAAAATGAATCTTGATGTGAATGGAAGGGGAGAGGGAGTGGGAAAGGGGAGGGTTGCGGGTGGGAGGGATGTTATGGGGGGGAAGCCATTGTAATCCATAAGCCGTACTTTGGAAATTTATATTCATTAAATAAAAGTTTAAAAAAAAAAAAAAGGCCAGTGCCCCAGCGATGCTACCCATCACCAGGCATAAAAGCAGCCACCCTCCCCTCAGGAGAGCACGCTCATGGGAAGCACCATCAGAAGAATTACCTATTTCTCCATTTTCCATGGCTCTGATATCAGGCCGTAGCCTGCAGTCCGTCTTAGGAATCACACTCTCCATTTCCTTGTCCACTTCATTCAGAACCATTGCAAAGCTAGTGAAGTTATACATCTGCAAAGCAACAGGATCAAGTTAACGCACCCCGAGGCACAGCGTCAAAGAGCCCTGAGAGCAGAGGGGAGATCTTGGCGCATCACTCCCTCTCCCTTCCGGGGCAGGGACAGTCAGCCTTTCTCACATCACACACCCAGCTGGCTTCCTCCAATCTGGGGCTGTTCATCTCAAAGAAATCGCCAAAACAGGACTCCCAGAACCACCACCCCGGTTACTATCAACTTTAAGTAGAACTAGAAAGGAAATAAACTTTTTCTTCATTGAAAATCTCCGTGGCTGAGTCTGGAGGACTTGCTCCGAACAGGCGTGCATCGTCTTGTGTTTACTGAGGGCCACTCTTACCCTAAGCAGCTACTCAGACCCCCAACAAAGTCCCACCCAACACACCTTCCCAGCCAGGGGCCAGGAGGGACGGGCAGCACGGACACGCTGGGTCGCAGGGTGAGAAGGGAGAGTGGCACACAGGATCCGGGGGCGGGCAAAGACAAGTGGGGCACAGCCTGCCTCTGTCAGCACTGCCTGGGCGGGCCCTGCAGGTGCCGAGAAACCGTCAGAGCGAAGCATGAAGAGGACGTCTCACCTGGGCTGAATTAGGAGGCCGCGGGGCTATTCGCCAGAGGAGGACACTCCCAGGAATGACAAACACGCTTTCTGAGTCCGGCATTGGCATTTCATCCGACTCCTCGGAGGTACTCAGCTAGAGGAGCCAAGACACGGTCACAGTTCAGGCAGAGCAGGGCGCTTTAACAGCGTGCGAGCAGACACACACACACACACAGACACACACACACACACACACTTAGAAACTGTAAAGTAACCACCATCTTCTGCACAGCAGGAGGGAAACAACAGGGACTGGATCACCACGACTCACTCGTTCCTACCTCTGGACCTGTCCCTCAGTAAGTCCTGGAGCGACTGCGCGAGTGCCCTGAGTCTCACAAGCTGTAGGGACTGCGTCGTTAGCGCTATGTGCAGTTAAAGCAGCATCACCACCTTTACCGTCATCCCAAGCTTTTAAAGCTTCTGTCTCTTCTTTCAAAGGCAACACAGCTCACCCGCCTACTTCCCGAGAGACTGCTGAATCTCCTGCATGGGCAGGAACTGCCTGACCCAACAAGCCACCTGCTGCAGGGCCAGCAAAAACAGGTTCCAGTCACCCCTGGGACCGTCCGTCAAACGGATCACTGACAAAACCAGCAGGGACTGTGAAGCAATCTGATACAAAGAGAACTGAAGAAGGTGTTGCTCTAAAAAGGAAACTGCCACTTTCTTTGGCTACCTGCTCTCTCCACGGGCCGCAGCCATGCTAGGGGCCCTACGTATGTAATAAACCTATGAGGGGATGCTATTACCACGGTCTTCTACGTACAGAATTCAAGGCTTTGGAAGGTTAAGTAATATTCCTAAGTGACACAGTAAACACACAGAGAATGACTGGTTGAGACACGTGCAGTGAACACACAGTTGAAGAGACCAGTGGAAGCCAATGTGTGCTGGTGACCTTATCTTTGCCAAGCTGCCTCCTGTTGACAGGAGCTATGGCCGAGAAGTTTGTGTCACAGGTGCCAGGATCCTGGGACAGTTCCTTTCCAGTCCTGGTTTCCTCACAGTTACATTAAACAGAATGCAGGAAGAGCGGGCGGAGACTGGGATGGAAGGAGGACAGAGAACGGGCAGGTACAGCTGAGGCTTATGAACAGGAAGGAAAGTGCCCACGCCGCGGGAGATGGCGTGCTGCGGTGTTCAACAGACCCCTCAGGCGAGGCCCGCGCTCACCCTGGCTGCCAGGACCATCGCTAACACGCCCACCTTCCAAGTCTGAGGGCCGCCTGGGCTTCCGAACCCTCAGTGAGCACACAACACACCAGAAGAGCCCAGGACTGAGGCGACTGCTGGGTGGGAGGGAGGCGTGGGAGCCTGCGGCCAGAAGGGGCTCAAAGCCACCCGGTCACCCCGAGGGCTCCGGCAGGCACAGTTCTGAGGCCCCTCCATTTGTTAACTCAGTGAACAGACAGCTGCTGCTGGGAGCCCTGTTACAAACCACGGCCCTCACACGTCTGCCTGAGCTTGCAGCAGACAGGATGCTGAGCCATGTGCTCTTAACCACGGTGCTACTTCCTGGAAGGAATCTGTCCTCTACTAGAGAGGCCTTGCCCAGCTCTTGGCATTTCCACATGACAAGCAGCTGTGTGCCTCCCGGGGGACGGTCACCGTCCCACACAGAGGCAGTGCAGGAAGAGGCCAGCAGCCCAGGGATGACTGCTTTCATACCAACGGCCTTGCCTGTGATAGGAACAAGGCAATGAAACCAGTGCTGCCTTTGGAAGAAACGTTAGCTATCCAGAGGATTTCAACTTCTACTACCCATAAACCGGAGGAAAAGGAGGTGAGCCTCACATCAAGAGGACCTCCAGCTTTCCGAAGCTATGTGGATTTAATCAAAGCCCCGTGCATGACCGCACACATCCCTACGCCGTACAAGATTATGTCTAACACTTGCTAGCAAGGCAGCTCTCTGCGCACGTAACAGATGCACGAACTACAGGCATTGGCACCAGGAACAAGGGAAGGTCGCACTGGAAGCCACAGCCGGCTGCCTCCCACAGGGGCAGCACAAAGCAGGAGTCCAGCAGCTTCTCCAGATACCACCGCCAGGACATTCACCTGTTTGCTGCTCTTCTTCTCTTCCATGTTTTTCTTTTCATTTTTTTTGCAAGCCTCAAAAGTGGCAGGATCAACACTGTACAGACACTCGGTCCACTTCCCATAGAGGGCACACAGCTTCTTCTTGCTGTCAAAAGAGATGCAAGTTTAGCCAGTGATTAAACCAGTGTTTTTCTGCAAATGATTATTACTGCAATGACTTTTATGGATCAGATTCTTTAAAGAAGCAGACATTTCTTTGTAGAAGGAATATTTTCCATCTTATTAGAATGCTAGTTTCCTGGGGCCAGCACTGTGGCATAGCAGGTTAAGCTCCTGCCTGCGATGCCGCCATCCCCTATGAGTGCCGGTTGGAGACCCTGTTACTCCACCTTGATCCAGCTCCCAACTAATGGTCTGGGAAAGCAGAAGATGGCTCAAGTGCTTGGCCCTCTGCCACCCACACAGGAGATCTGGATGGAGTTCCAATTTCCTGGTTTAAGCCAAGCCCAGCCCCGGCTGTTGTGGCCATTTGTGGAATGAAACAGTGATTGGAAGATCTCTCTGTCTCTATTGTCTTTCCCTCTCTAACTCTTACAAACCAAAGGAAGGCTGGTTTCCCAGGCTGTGATGCAGACTTTTATGGCTGCTTTGTTTAGTGGACACCACCCATCCTATTCGACACTCACAGTGGAAACTTTACCTTTTATCTTGAATGTAGCCTTCAACTTTGTGCAGTTCCTTACCGAAAAGGCCACACGGCTTAAAATTCAGCACACATTTGTCCCCAGTCCTATGAAGGAAATGCTAGGTTCAGATTACCACTCCAGAGCAACACGGAGAAGACCTCGCTAGCAGCGGGGGCCGCTGCCTGTCCACACGTGCTAGGCCCCATACAGAAGCCACCCCTGCCAGTTCTTGCTCACTACTGGGCTCACCACACCACACGGAAAAGGCACGCAAGGCTCACGAAGAACGAGACCCGGCCACATTCACAAGAACCCAACTCTTCTCAGTAACTCCTGTGTTCTCCTCTCCCACTGTACCGCCCCTCCCCCGGCTGCTCTGAAGACACACTGATGGAACCGGGAGGAGAGGGCAGGGCGCCTGCTGTGCCTTACTTGTGGTTTGTGATCTCCACGCTGCCGTACTGCTCGATCCAGAGCTTCCCCACGATGATGTTGTGCACGCAGCAGGTGGGGTTAGTCCACGTGTAGGCTTCACTGTGTCTGAAACAAACCCAACCCACACAGTTCAGCCAGAGGCACAGGTCTGCCCACAGGACAACAGAACAGGCTGCTGGAGACAATGAGGCTCAAAGACTTTACCAACTCTCCTGATATAAGCTCACAGCAAAACCGTAAGATTTACCCACTCAAATAAGGAAACAACAGAGTAAGAAAAAAATTCTATACTGCCACCACATTCCAAATATACTATGCACATAATTATTTTATTTATTTATTTGGAAGCCAGAGTACTAGAGAAAGAAAAAACAAGGGAGGGGGTAGGGAGAGAGAAAGAAGAGACTGATCTTCCATCCACTGGTTCCTTCCCCCAAATGATTACAATAGCCAGGTCTGGGCGAGGTTGAAGCCAGGAACCATGAACTTCATCCTGGACTCCCACATGAGAGTCCCAAGTACTTGGCTCATCTTCTGCTGCCTTCTCAGCTACATTAGCAGGATGCTAGATCATAGGCAGAGCAGCCAGACTCAAACTGGCACTCTGACATGGGTGCTGGCATCAAAACTGATGGCTTAGCCCATTGTGGCAAAGCTGGACCCCAATTATTTTAAGCATTTAAAATTTGGTTAAATATATGAAAAATAAAATTAAACCTGGTTTAGAAAAATGAAAATCTATTTAGCACTTTCTAAAGTGCCCTCTAGCTCAACAAGACAAAAATTGCCAATGTGTGAATAAACTCCAAGTTTATACATCCTTTAGCTTTGAAAAAAATTGTTTTGTATCTTCTTCATGCAGTTATTCTTAGACATATTGTTAAAATTTATTTTTAATTTGCATATAGTAAAATTCACTCTCAGCAGTGTACATTCCTGTGAGTTCTAGTGCTCGGAAAGATCTGTGTAACCACCAAGGACACAAGCAGGATAGGACACGACTTCATTAGTCCCCAGATCCACTCCTGCTTCCCTGGGGTAGTCACTCGATCCTCCATTCCTAACCTCTGAATCTCTCACTCATCCCTGAACCCCAAACAACTCATCTGTTCTCCTCTGCCACAGTTGAACCTTCCTCAGAATGCTATTCGACTGGAATGGTACACCACATAACCTTAAGAGATCAGTGTCTTCAATCTGAGTAATGCATTTAGGACTCATTCATGCTGTTCCGTGCATCAGTAATTCATTCCTATGGCGGAGTAGTACTCTACCAGACAGGAAGCACCAGAGTTGGTTTAACTCTTTAACCACTGAAGGGCATCTGGGCTGTTTTCAGTGATTATGAACAATGCCACCATAAACAAGGGTACATGGTTTCTGTGTGAACCTAGGTTTCCATTTCTCTATGGCAAATGTGTAAAAGTAGAGTTGCTGAGTTATGTAGTAAACATATACGGTTAAGTTGACAAGAAATCACCAGGGTTAAGGTTAAGCCACTGCCATTTCCCATCCAGCTCCCTGCTAATGCCCCTGGGCAAACAGCAGAAGATGGCCCAAGTGCTTGAGCCCCTTCTACCCACCTGGGAGACCTGGGTGGGATTCTGAGCTCTAGGCTTTGGTTAGGCCCAGCTCGGGCCATAGTGGCTAACTAGGAAGTAAACCAGCAGATGGAAAATCTTGGTTTCTCGCTCCCTCTACCTTTCAACTAATTTAGTTGTTGTTCAAAATGTTAAAATAATAATAAAAAAAGAAACCACAAAACTGTTCTCCACAGTGGTGTTACCACTGTACATTCTCACCAACAGATGAGACCTCTGGCTGCTCCACATCCTTGTCGACACTTGGTACTTTCAGTTTTAGAAGTTGTTTTGATTTTAGCCACTTTAATCAGTCGGTACTGGTATCTTCTCGAGATTTTAATTGTTCATTCTCTAGCAATGAATGCTCCTGAGCAGCTTTTCATTTGCTTACCTGCCATCCACACGTCTCTTTTGGTGAAGTATCTTTTCACACCTTTTTTGGCTACTTTGTTTTTCTTTTCTTTTTTTTTAAAGGAAGGATTTTAAAGATTTATTTATTTATTTGAAAATCAGAGTTACACTGAGAGAGGAGAGGCAGAGAGAGAGAGGTCTTCCATCCTATGGTTCACTCCCCAGATGGCTGTAATGGCCAGAGCTGGCCGATCTGAAGCCAGGATCCAGGAGCTTCTTCCGGTCTCCCATGCAGGTGCAGGGGCCCAAGGACTTGGGCCATCTTTTATTGCTTTCCTAGGCCATAGCAGAGAGCTGGATCGGAAGTGGAGCAGCCGGGTCTCGAACCAGCGCCCATATGGGATGCCGGTGCTTCAGGCCAGGGCATTAACCCACTGTACCACAGCGCCGGCCCCTTGGCTACTTTGTTAATGCACTGCTTCTCTCAATGCTGACTGTGAGGTTTCTTTATGTATTCTGGATATGAATCTTTTGTTGGATATAGGATCTGAAAATAATTTTTACTAGTCTATAGCTTGTCTTTCATTCATTGGCTATTGGTTCTGTTCTTCCTTTTCAAAACTGTTTTTGGATGTTCTATTACACTTACCTTTCTGTCTTAATTTAGAATTAACTTCAATCTATGAAAAAATCATCCTGGGATTTTGACTCCAACTGTGTGAATAAAAACTGCTTATAAGCCAATCAGGGGAGAGATGACATCTTAACTCCACTGAGGATCCAAATGCCCTTATACTGTAACATGGTGAGTCTCTCCATTACTCAGGTATTTTGTGATTATTTTTGGCAGTATTTTGTAGTTTCCAGTACAAAGATCTTTTACATATCTTGTCATCTCCTTTCTGCTATTAAGCTTACACTTGTTGTATCTTCACTGCTATATTTTTAAGTGCTATAATTTCCAGAAAATCTTTTATTTCTGATAGAATGTCTTCCTATTCACTTAAAAATGCTTTAAAATGTTTGACAGAAATCTTTCAGTAAGTGAGTCATCTTGGGGTCTGAGTCTGCTGGTTACCTCTTCATGGCAAGTAGCTGAGATGCTTCTCTTTACTGGCATGCCAGATAATTCGGGCTGTATTCTAGACACTGGAATCTTATTCTAGCACTTTGTGTTGAGATCTTCTGGGAATGCTGATTTTCTTAATTTCGTTTTAGTAAGGAGTTCACAGCTTTAGGCAAGTCCTGCCCCTCCTTCTTCAAGCTTTCATTCCAGTGTGAGTTCACTTTTCACAGCTGCCCAGGGGCCTGGACCTTGGGCCACAGATTCATTTGGGTCTCAAGGCCATGGGGTACGCCCTGTTCCAGGTCATTTCAGTGCACGAGTGCAGGGATGAGCTCAGGAATTCATACACGGGTTTTGGGGTCCCTTTCTTCAGTGCCCTCCTCATTGTGGTTTTCCCTATCCTTTTAAGAGAGCCCCTACCTCTGCCCCCTGACTGGCACGCTGAGATTGGAGCCTCTCTGCTGAGCTGTACTTCCCACAATGAGGTCTTCCTTTGGGTCAAAGAGGTGAGAGAAAAGAAAAAGAACAGGTATCCTTCTTGTACTCTGGACCAAAAGGGCCCCTTTGCCCAGTCCCTCTCCTCTCTTACACAGTTTCTGTGAGTTTTAGGTCCTTGTGTGGCTGCTGCCGCCAGCACTACTGTAGGAGTATAGCTGCAGAGCTTGCTTTGGGGCGAAGCTGGGAGATAAAATGAAACAGGATGTATCCCACTATCTGCATCCTGTACATCTATCTGTCCAGGTCCTCTGCTCAGAGAGAGACAGAGAGAGGGTTTCTCTTGGAACCTTTTCTGCCTGCCTCTACCACTCAGTTCTGCCTTCTTCTCTGACTCTAAGACAGAAGACATGAGAGAAACACATGAAGCCAGGAATCACGAATCACTGTCACACTGGTCTCCAGGGTTTGATTTCTCTTCCCACTCTGCCTGCCTTTATTTACTTTTCCGAGTCCTCGTGGTGTGGCTTTGTGTCTTCCATCCAGAGTTTCCAGGTGTAAGCACTGAAGAAATAGGGCTGGGTTGTTTGCTGTGAGTTAACTGGAAGTGCCTTGAGATTTAAAGCCAATTTTACCAAGAGGACTCCCAACTACCTGGTGTCTAGTCTGTGCCACACAACTGTCATTTTGACATCTTGTGAGGTGAATTCATTTTGAAACATATTTAAACAAAACGTTGGTACCCTGACAAACAGGAAATTTGCTTCATAACCACCAGCACAGAATGACTAATCCCTTTATCTTAAAACAGATCTAAACACCATGATCAGACATCAAGCAAACTTCCTACGACATCCAGAGATTGATTAGTAATGCCTACTGCCTCGTCTCTCAAGTCCTTTCACACAGAGGTAGATAACTAATGCTTTAGAAATGCTGTTTCTCTGGGCTGGTGCTATGGCGTAGTGGGTTAACCTCTTCCTGCGGTGCCAACATCCCATACGGCCAGTTTGTGAGCTGGCTGCTCCTCTTCCAATCCAGCTCTCTGCTAATGTGCTTGGCAAAGCAGTAGAAGATGGCCCACGTGCTTGGGCCCCTGCACCTGTGTGGGAGACCCAGAAGAAACTTCTGGGTCCTGGCTTCGGATTGAACCAGTTCCAGCCACTGCAGCCATTTGGGGAGTGAATGATTCTTCTGGATCTACTGCCGGAACTGAGCCCATCTGAAGCCAGGAGTCAGGAGCTTCTTCTGGGAGACCATGTGTGTGCAGGGGCCCAAGGGCTTGGGCCATCCACCGCTGTTTTCCAGGGGCATTAGCGGGAAGCTGGCTCAGAAGTGGAACAGCTGGGACTTGAACCAGTGTCCATATGGGATTCTGGTGCTGCAGGCCAGGGTTTTAACCCACTGTGCCACAGCGCTAGTCCAATAAATAAAACTTAAAAAAAGAAAGAAATGCTGTTTCTTTCCTTTTCTCCACACCAAGGTCAGGCCTGTGTGCAAGTGCATCCACCTACACGTCCCAGCAGGTACACGGGAGAAGAACTAAAGGGACTGACTCTGACTTACTCAAGGAGCTCCAAGGTGATGGTTCCTTTGGGTTCCGCTTCCACACTCTTCCCCCAGAATTTCAGTTTGGGATAGATTGAGCCATGAAAGATAAAATCATTGTTTAATCCTTCTGCGTGAAATGCACTTATTGGTGGGTGATGGCTGACCTGTTCGGAAATGAGTCTGAATCCAAGGTCATCCCTTAGAATTAAAAAAAAAGAAGAAGAAAAAAAGAATTAGAGGCAGTATTGTAATTAGTTCTATCATTGAATGAGTATATTGCTGATATTTCAGTTCAAAAAAGCAACATGAAAGCATTAAACAAACAGGTTCAACGCAGTAAACAATTAATTCTTTATCAACATCCTGATGAAAGACCTTAATGTATGAGACACTGCCCAAACTTAATCCAAACTACTAAATCCAGTGGTATAACTCTAGTTACTTGAACATATTAAAATATAGCAACACACGAATTTCAGTCATCTACCTGAAGCAGCAATATTAGCCATGTAAACTCATAATTTGACATTAAGACAGCGAAGCCTGGTGTGTTCACTTTCAAACAACCAGGGAATAAACGTGATAAAATCTGTATGGAGAACAGGAAGAAGATTCAGAAAAACTAAAGCCAAATCAAGTCTTCTAATTGCATATCAACAAGAAGCAGGCTAATGAAGGTAAACAGAACTGTACTTGTAGGTGTACTCCTATAAGTATAGCTTTATGCCATACTTATGCTAATATATTTTATATGGTTATTGAAAACTCCATGTCACATGAGCTACACAATGGGAAAGAGGCTGTTTAATGCCACATGATCAGGAATACTGAAATCCTTAAAGTTTCTTTTTATAAAGCTACAATATATGTAAATTTCAGTCTTTTGGACAGGGTCGCTAAAATAATAAGCATCATAGGAACAAACAACAAAACTATTAACTTGCTCCCATCATAAGTAATCATAGTTGGTGATGCTCATGACACAGATTTTTCCTCTTCACTTGAGGAGCTATGGAAGTCACGCAAACCCAACCATCCAGAGGTTAGGACCTCACCGAACTAACTCGTAGGTCTCTCCCAGGAGCGGGTTGAAGGGCTTCCCGGTGCGTTCCCACTGGGATGCAACAGCAGACACGGCGAACGCAGCCACGCACTGGGGGACAGAGCAGTGAACCAGTTACAAATAGCCTTGCTTGCTCTTCACTCCTCAGGAACTGAAATTTTGCTGAAAACAGTCATTTACAAAATTATTTTGGGTCTTAAAATGGCTCTAGCAACTTAATACAGCAGCTTGGACATTCAGAATGAAAATGACTTCTGAATCTCTTCCTTTAGCATTATTCTCAAATGTGGTTTCTGTAACACCCTGCAAGTGCCACAGAATCTCTCAAGGACTTTTTTTTTTTTTTTTTTTTTTTTTTTTACACAATTCTGAAGCCCAAAGTTGCTTGTTGCTTTTTAAGTCATTTAAAATTTTTTTAAAAGGCACAAGAGTTTCAGTCACGGGGAAGAGAGACATAAACTAAATATAATTGCGTCCAGTTCAACAAAGTTGGAAAAGGTTGATTTATATAAATGAAAGAATAGAAAGATTCCATTTAGAATGGTATTGCTTTGTTGGAAAGAGAACAATGTGTCTTCTGTACTCTGCCAGGATCTTGTTCATCCATGTATAAACATCTTCTATTTAAAAGAAAATCAAGAAGTTCAACCTTGCTGTCTTTTAATATGTATCAATGTTTGTGTGCAGATTTATACAGACCCAGGCATAGATACAGGTACTTGTGTGTGTTCATTTGTGCCTTGGATACACACTGAGGAAATCTGCAAGAAGCAATGCTGAATTCTCCCTCTAGCACAACAGTACTTTCTAAAATGGAGAAAGAGCTCCTGATACCTTGGTTGGCTCTAACCCCCTCTCCTTCTCCAGCAATTCCCATCAATTCCCCTAATGCTGCGCTCAGGCTAGCGATAGCCCCAGAGGGCATTCCAAACAAGCCGATGAGGCTCTGAGAACACTGTCTGACCTCGAGCTGGACTTCACACTCATTGTGCCTGTGGCTTGGGGATAGGAGGTGGCAGAGAAATCTCTAAGATATAAACCTGTCCTGGGGTTGCAGACACAAACCTGCATTCTTTCCACCGGATCAGAAAAGGAGCTGGCCTTGTGGATGAGGTAAGTGTGCTCCATGTACTCAGTTAGTCGCTGCAGGAAGCTCAACGGCTCATTAAATATAACTGGCATCGTGATCTTGGAGAGTTCCTATTCAACAAGAAGATTGAGAGGGTTTTGTCCTATACACACAGTGAACTTACTTATCACAATCTTTATATAACATGTTCCTGGAAAGGAAGTAACAGAGAAATGTGCCTCATGATATTTAGTTATCTAATATTCGTTCAATTTCACAAATCTTTCCATAGCACCTAACAATATGGAGGATGTGCCCTAGGCCTTGAAGGAAGCTGTTACCCAGCAGTCTCCTTGGCTTCAAGCAGCTCACAATCCAGCAGTGAGCAGGAGCTGCTGACTATTAATACACATGCCTTATAGCAGAATTGGGACACTGAATATAAAGGTGATGTGGATACCAAAGCAGAAGTCTTCACAGTGGTAAACATAATGAATTAGGGGGCCTAGGCAGAGACAGCTGCAGCACCTTGGGTTCCTACATAAGCAATCAGTAGCCTCCAAACCAACCTCTAAACCAGGAACTTTCCACATTAACCAATCACTCGCATTTGTTTTGCTCTCAGAGAACAACTTGTAGAGTGTTCCCTTCAGTGGAGTACTAAACATGTCTGCTCAAGTAAATGTGTTAAAATTTCCATGTGCCCATGTTTGTTTTTTAATTGGTTAAGGATTACCACATATACAATTTTTGTAGATAATTTTCCAAAATAAATTTCAGACTGTTTTTGGTTGACAACACTGAGCTTTTCTGAGCACACCAACCTTGCCTATTTGCAGACTAGGGTAATAGGAGGCTATCTGTATATTCTTTCTGCCAGAATGACAAAATCACAGTAGACACTCAGAGTTCAATGATTGGACAGAGTCTCTGACATGACTTGCAATCTTTCACTTTTTCTTTTTAAGATTTATTCCCTTATTTAAGAGGCAGAGTTGCAGACAGAGGTCTTCCATCCACTGGTTCACTCCCCAAATGGTTGCAATGGTTAGAGCTGGGCCAATCTGAAGCCAGGAGTTTCTTCCAGGTCTCCAAAGTGGGTTCAGGGGCCCAAGCACTTGGGCTATCTTACATTTCTTTCCCAGGCCATTAGAAAGAGCTAGATCGAAAGAAGAGCAGCCCAGGAACTGGTAACCATATGGAATGCCGATGCCGCAGGCAGAGGCTTAACCTACTACACCACCTACAGCACTGGCCCCTCAAGTCTGTTTACCCAGACTGGCAGCTTGCAACATCCTCATTAAGTCTTTAAAGAATTTGCACAGTAACAAACTTATTTTAGTGTCCTCCAGAATATTCTGATGATTTTCCCAAACCTACCATGCTTTTCCTTTCCTCCTTGGGAATCAGGTCTCTCATGAAGCCCGCTGGCTAAAGCCACACAGTCAGGTGCACAGTCCAGGATGCAATCTGGCTGAATGTCACCTGAGTAGCTCTGTTTCCCCCCTGGATGTCCACACTCTTACTGAACTGCATAATTAAAAATAATGTGACCTTCACAAAACTGCAACCAGAGTACATTCAAAGGAAATAAGCTCATTCATTACCACACAATGCTGTAGAGCATGGACCCATATGGAGCAGTTCAACCTAATGAAAAGAAATGGTAGATTTATTGCTGCTGACTGGGGAGATAAGGGAGGATGGGAATCTGTAGGGGGGAGGAATTTTGCCTCCACTATCTCACTGAGGTAAGGGCCCTAAGATTCCACTGAGTCCAGAGCTGGGGACAAGTCAAGGAAACGGAGACTACCAAGGTAAGTCTTAACTGAGATGTGCTGCATCTCTTTCTCTTCCTGAAACAAAAAACCTCTACTGTGTTTTAGTGCACAACTCTCTTAGAATAAAATTTAGTAATATAGGAGTGAAAACAGGAAAAGGTCTCTTCAGTCCCCTCTCTCTCTCCTCCCCCCAGAGGCAAACATCAGTTCTAGTTTGAGACATACACCCACGTATTTATATATGCTGAATGCATATGTACAAACTGACGGAGAGAGGGAGGGGAGGCGAGGGGGAGAGCTTTGCTTCTGTGAAGCATGGCATCAACTCAATTTGTTCACTAGTCTTACACACATGCAAGGCACATACATTGAGTCTATCAAATGCTTTGTCATCACTGAGCAGTCTAATGGTAAGACCATGGAACCAGACTGAGTTCCACTGCTAGCTTCCCCATTTACTAGCTACATCACTGGCCAAGTTCAACTCTGTGTGTTTCCTCATCAGTAACATGGAATTGACTTAAGAGTACGCCCACAAAGCACTGTCACTAGATTGGTGTATGTCAAACATGTAGTTCAGTACTGGGTATATTAGTCAATGGTGGGTGTTTTTGCTAAATCTAAAACCAAGTCCATAAATGAACACACCACAAACTATTTAATAATAAATCCTTAAGACTACATGAAAATATGGCCTTAACAGCAGATTTTTCTAAGTGCAGTTTCTTGGTCAAAGGTGTGTTCACTTAAAATTTTTAGATCTTATCAGGCTAAACGTTTCCCAAAAAACTCTGCGGATTTGTATGCCTAGCAGTCTTGCATGAGACTTAGATCTTGTAACATCAAAGTGTTAAAAAGAAGTGTGTACTACACTTTCCAACTGTTCATTCTGTCATTTCCACCTCTTCTCAAACAGGTAGTTGAGCAGGAAGTCACTGGATGCTGAACGGTATTACTCAGCATTTTTCATCCTAATTACTGTGCATCATTAAACACAACTGTTCCGTGTTCCAGAGTCCTGCAGTCCCAGGAAAGAGACAAAGAAGATGCAGTGCTCCTTCCGGCTCACAACCTAGCGTCTGATCACATAGTAGGTCACATTATCTCTGCTATATCCTGGGTACCAACTAGCCCATCTTGCTAACTGCACACAGTATCTAAGCCAGGGACAATTCTCTGCCTGCATCCTCACCACCTCAAGGAAAGAAGGGTGCACTGCAGGCGCTCCTGTCTCAGATGGGCCTACATGTTCCCACTGCCCGAGTTTGTTCCTTTTCAGGCAGTTATCCTACCTCACTGCACCTCCTTTGTCTCCTTCGCTGGACTACAAGGCCCCTGGATACAGGACAGTGGTGTTTGGTGATGCACAATAGTTAATGAAAAATGCTCAGTACAAAAGGGGGTTACTTTTGGAATTAATGCTCAGCACTAAATGAGGCATGCATCTGAGGCAGTGGTCAAGATACTGCTCAGGATGGCTGCATCCCTTATCAGAGATCCTGAGTTCAAGTCCTGGCTCCACTTTGGATTCAAGCTTCCTGTTAACGCATACCCTGGGAGACAGTGGTGACGGCTCAAATACCTGGGTCCTGTCTACCCATGTGGGAGATCTGTACTGAATTCCATGTTCCCAACTTTAGCCTGGCTTAAGCCTGACTAAGCAACTTACACACACACACACACACACACACAAGAAAATTATTCAGGACCCAGTGTTGTGGGACAGCATTAAGTCACTGCTCGGGATCACTGAATCCCATAGTAGACACCCAGCAAATATACCTGGGAAGCAGCAGATGATGGCTCAAGTACTCAAGTTCCTGCCACCCATGAGGGAAACCTGGATGGAGTTCCAGGCTCCCAGCTTCAGCCTGCCCCAGCTATTGTGGTCATTTGGGGATTGAACCAGCAAATCGAAGGTTTCTCTCTCAAATAAATAAATTTGTTTTAAAAAATTAAGGAGCCAGTGTTGTGGCATAGGAGCTAACATGTCACCTGTGATGCCAGTATCCCATATGGGTGCTATTCATGTCCTGGCTGCTCCACTTCCAATCCAGTTCCTTGCTAACGCACCTGGGAAAAGCAGAAGATGGTCCAAGTGTTTGGGCCCCTGCTACTTGCATGGGAGACCCAGCTGAAGCTCCTGGCTTTGGCCTGGCCCAGCTCTGTTGCAGTCATCTGGGAATAAGTCAGCAGATGGAAGATCTCTCTCACTCTCTGTAACTCTTTCAAAATAAATTTTAAAATACTTTGAAAATTAAAATCCTTATTATAAAAAGTGAGCTACTGGGGCTGGCATTGTGGCATAGTGAGTAAAGCCACTGCCTGTAACACTGGCATCCCATATAGGTGCTGGTTCAAGACATAGCTATTTCACTTTCAATCCAGCTCATTGCTAATGGGCCTGGGAAAAACAGTGGAAGATGGCTCAAGTGCTTGGGCCCCTGCACCCACAGGGGAAACCCAGAAAAAGCTAATGGCTTCATTGTGGCCATTTAGGGAATGAGCTAGCAGATGGCAGATCTCTTTTCTGTTTCTCCTTCTCTCTGTGACTCTGCCTCTTAAATAAAATAAATCTTTTGTAAAAAAAAAAAAAAGCTATCAAGTCAGGAAAAAAATGGAAGAAACTTAGCATACATAAGTAAGTGAAAGAAGTTCAGCTGAAGAGGCTATACACTGTGTAATCCAATTATTGGACGTCCTGGAAAGATCAGTGGTTGCCAGAGGAAAAGAGAATGGGGGGTAAGGAGCAGATGGGTAGAGCCCAAAGGATCTTCAAGGCAGGGAGAACACGCTGCGTGGTTGTGTAATAGTGGACACGTCGTCATACGAATGTAGAGCACCAAGACTGAGCCCTAATGTGAACTCCCACCTCAGGTGACAGTGTGTCAATGCAGGGTCACCAACTGTAAGGAATATACCACTCTGATGGGGGGGGGGGTCCTTAGAAAGAGGGGGACTTGTGCATTTGTGGGAACAGGAAACTTATAGGAATGCTCTTTCCTCTCAATTTTTCTTGAATGTTTACTTATTTCCTCTTATTGGAAGGGCAGAGCAACAGAGAGAAAAGGAGAGAGATCTTTCATCTACTGGTTTATTCCCCAAATGCCAGCAATAGCTGGTGCTGGGCCACACTGAAGCCAGGAACCTGGAACTCTGTCCAGGTCTTCCACATGAATGGCAGGAACCTGAGTACTTGGGCCATCTTCTGTTGCCTCTCCAGGATGCACCAGCAGGAAGCTGGACCAGAAGTAAAGTAGCCAGAACTAGAACTGGCACTCCGATATGGGATATGGGCATCCAAAGTGGTGGCTTAACTAGGTACGCCACACAAACTGAAAAGTTCTCTAAAAAGTAGTCTTTTAAAAAGGCAAATTAACTTAAAATATAATATTGATCAGTAATACTTGAGGAAAGACTGAATTATCTTTGTAGTCCTGTTACAGAAAATAACATAATGTCACTGTAATGTGATAAGAATATGTTGCCAGAAACAGATAGGAAGGGGATGGCATTGTGGTGCAGCTGCATAAGCCACTGCCTGCGAGGCCAACATCCCATGTCACAGAGCACGGATTTGAGTCCCAGATGCTTTACTTTTGATCTGGCTCCCTGCTAATACACCTGGCAAGGTACCAGCAGATGGTCCAAGTGCTCCCACCCATAAGGGAGACCCAGATAGAGTTCCAGGTTCCTGGTTTCAGCCTGGCCCAGCCTTGACTGTTGCAGCCATTTGGAGAGTGAACCAGTGGATGGAAGCCCTCTCTCTCCCTCCCTCTCTCTCTGTATATTACTCTGCCTTTCAAATAAATAAATCTTAAAAAGAAAGGAGGAAGTTTTCTTTTCAAAGTAGGAAAAAAGTATCATGGAGGAATTTAAGTTCATTAATGAAAATCTGTCATTATTTTGGATTTATATTTATATTGTTTGTGGTACTTGTCAGATATTTACTTCAAAATTCATTGCAATTTCTTCTCTAAATATTTACCTTCAAACCTAGAAAAGTAGGTTATAAAATATGTCCAAAACTATTCTCTTGATAATTATGTATGTCTTTATGGACCTAAAAACATAGTATAGGATTGGAGCACAAAAAAGTGAAGGGCAGCTGTCGCCAGGAACTAGAACAGGACATCTTAATTATCTTTATTCTTTTCAGTATTTGAACAACTCCTAAAATGAACATGTGCTGCTCATTGAGGGTGAAACAAGGGATGCAATTTTAAACCCAGGAATTTCAGACTGGCAGATGGAAAGGACAGGGAAGGGGACGACCTTGTCCCTCACACATGTGCATTTCTGCTCGTCACGGCTCAGAGGGGAGGTTGCAGTGGAAAGGATGAGACAGGAAAAAAGTTCATACTCTGCTCAGTGTGCTTTAAGGCCTCAGATCCAGAAAACAGCCGCAGTTAAAGAACAGGCCCTGAATACGAAGCAGAACGTGGCTGCCAGGGCAGGGGAAGTTAAAGCTTAATGGGATTCAGCTGTGCGGGATGAAGGGTCCCGTGGTGGATGGTGGTGACGGCAGCACAACAGTGCAGGTGCATCTGGTCTCACTGAGCTGCACGCTTACAAACATCACGGTGGTAAAGGCTATGTGTATTTCACCACAACCGAGAGAGTAAAGGGGGAAACTTGTTACCACTACCTTTTGCTGGCGTGGCCATCAGCAAATCCCTAACCTCTCTGCAAAGGGGGGCAATTTCACTGCACACCTCACAGGACTTGGAGAGACTAGATGGATTAATTCATACAAAACATGTAACGACAGTGGCAGGCGTGTGTGAGGAGGGCGCTAAGTGCTGCTTCCATCACCAGTGCACACCAGAGCTCCAAGACCTCCAGGGTCCCACAGAAGCAAAGACGCTCCGAAGGCTGGGTAGCAGGGAAGATGCTCAGACTGCAGCTTGGCTCACAGGCTCCGAGTCTGAAAGGTGAGCTGGTGAGGGAAGAGCCACATGCTCCCGGTCGCCTCAGCTGGGTGGGATCCAAATCCCAAGGCAGCGTGGGACTGGCCAGAGCCTGGGGACAGGTGTCCCTTGACTAGAAGGTGACGCAGACCATATCACTTCTGGCTCAGCCCTCTTCCTGACTGCTACATTTCACTCTGCTGAGCACCCAGAGGTATCTTAAAAGAATTTTAAAGACTTATGATAGTAATGAAGAAACATTTCTGTTAATTTGATCTTGGATTAAAAAAAAAAAAAAAACAAAAACAGAAGAACTATAAAACACTTCCTGAGGAAGCATGTAATCTATTTAGGTGACATTTTAGTATTTTACACCTTCCCTAATTTTATGGTTCCATCAAAGGAGTTTTGCTTGTTTTTTCAGGAAGCCTGGCCTAGGGTCTGACTTTACTTCTCCAACCCTGAAACCTTGCTGTCTATATTGCCATCTTTTCACGTCTGTCTCCAAGTTGGAAAGCACACAGCACAGCTCAACAGGACAAGGACATGTCTACCTGCCTCTGTGACTAAGAATTCAGTGTGAACTCAGAGATTAAGACACGGAGGACAGAGTGTATCATCAACTCAATGGGTAATTTTTAAACAGCTTGAAAAGCTTCCCACAATTCTAAAAGGTCCTTTAAATAAAACTTTGTGGGGTCAGTGTTGTGACATAGCAGGTATAACCGCCACCTGTGATGCCACCATCCCATCTGGGTGCCAGTTCACGTCCCAGCTGCTCCACTTCCAATCCAGCTCCCTGCTACTGTACCTGGGAGGGCAGCGGAGGATGGCCCAAGTGCTTGGGCCCCTGTCCCCAAGTGGAAGACCCTAGAAGAAGCTCCTGGCTTCAGATAGGCACAGCTCCGGCCATTGTTGCCATGTAGGGAGTGAACCAGCTGATGGAAGATCTCTTTTTCTCTCTCTCTCTGTAACTCTGTTTTTCAAATAAATAAATCTTTAGAAAAAAAATTCTGTAATCTAGAATAATTTAAATTTTTTCTGTTTCTTTGAATAACTCAGAATGCAAGTAATCAAGGCAGCCATTAAGGCACACACGTAGGCCCAATAATAGAGAGGGCATGAGAGGGAAAGAAAACGAACCAAGAAGGGGAGGCACAGATTCCAAGACTGCCATGTGAATGACCTTGATCTCTTAGAAGAGTAGAACATCCTGTTTAAAAACATAGCAACTGACCTATCATCTTACTGCCTCTATCATCTATAATGATCTTAAAATAATCCTAATGATTTCAATCGTTAAAATCTACAGTCTCCTAAATGGATTTTAAAAACCAGAGAGATACCAAGCATATTTTACTTCCTTCCCTCTGAGAAAGCCAGACACCCCATGGTGACGTCCAGGGCTGAGAAGTTTGGTGCTGTGTTCTCTAGATACAGAATACAAGTAATTCATGTATATCTGTGAATAGAAAGAAAAGCAACTGTGTACATCAGGGAGGTCAAGCTTCAGTAAGAAACCTCAGCTAACAAACTTTCATTATTGACAGCTTCAGTCAGCTGGAAAAATGAAATATTTATGCCAGACAATTCTGCCTTGTGACCCAGCTCAACACAAAGTTTAAATTTATCCATGCAAATTAACAGCAATGATGAAACTGAAGAAATTCCTAAATGTAACTGTTTGCCATTCATCAAATTGGGAGGAAAAACAGAAAGCTACCCCTTCACTTGAGCACCACACAAGCAACTTGAAAACAAGGCCAAGTTTAAGCTCAACTGAGAAGAAAAACAGTTCCAATGTGCAGTCAACCATGTTAACATTCAGTTGGGCAAATACTTAAGGCCTGGGCCATGCAGGGAAAATCACCTCGGATTAGGCGGAGTGTCTCTGACCCTCTGCCCACAGCTGCTGTGTGGGCAGAGGCTCATCCAGGGTTATGACCCGAGCCTGAGGTGGCCTCCTGGGCTCTTCCCTGAGAGCCAGGTGCTGGCGGCAGCTGGGGCTATGCCTTGCATGGAGTCATACTTTCAGCAAGATAAAGTTATCTGTGGAGCCGTCCTCCACTATACCTCTACCTCCCACAGATCCTGACACTATAAGAATTCATCCTTTTTATGCTTGAGGACCTTGGGGAATCAAACATCATTTTCCCACCTTGTGCCACTAAGGTCCCTCTCTGGAAGGCTAGCTAACAGATGGTTAGGACCTACTGGTTTATCACAGATGACAGACTCTTGCCATCTGAATACCACTGATTACACCCTACACCCAGTGCACTCACACTAAGCCATCACCAGGTATATCGCACTAGGACTGCTCTGGATGGGCCTACAGAAAAAAGCCTGCTGCCCTGACCGTCTTTGCTGTCGGTTTCCCCACTGCTCCTTGGCTCTCACTGAACTGCCAGTGGACACCACAGGCACACAGCTGGAAATGAAGGAAAGGGATGTGTGCTGGTGGCTAACTGAATCATATGGTGGGTACCTTAGCCTAACTAGTGGGAAAATTGGGAGGAAAAAATAGAAAAGCCACGAGGAAAAGGGTAGCCAGTTTTCTTGCTTAGTAGTTGCACTTTCTCAGAGCTGGAGGCATTTAAACCCACGGCTGAACACGCCCTGTGGGGATATGAAAGGACATCTGCACTGGACCATGGTTTTCACCTGGTATTCACGGCTGTCAGGAATCAGCTTCTAGACACACAACTCCAACATGTGCTGCTCCCTAGACTCTGGCAGGAACAGGCTGAGCCTGTGCTGGAGGTGCCGTGCTCCCCTCCATGCCCAGGCACCTAGCAAGGTTGGTTTAGAAAGAATTGCAACAGTGTGGTCTCTCCCACCTAAGGCACCACTCATCCACCACGGGGCTCCGTGACTTTCCCTGCTTCAATAAAGGCAAAGACAAGCCCTCAGAAATAGGGCCCTCTGGACATTCCGTGCTGGGAGAGTCTGATTTCAGACCCCCGTAGGTGGTAAAGATGTCAAATTATGCCTAACCACCTTGCTTCTTCTGTCCCATCTCTAAAGTCAGCGTGCCTGACAGTCCAGATCTAGCAAAGCTCCAAGTCTCACCCAGATCAGTGTCACCCTCAGAGCCAGGATTCAAGAGCAGGACTACTGTCACAATGAAAGAGCCTAGCACGCTCATCTGCACCCACCAGAGCAGCATTCTCAGTCTGAGCGCTGAGCTGGGCTGCACTGTGTGAGCTCTGCCCCGTGGTGATGTGGTGGACGTGCTGCACCAAGCGAATGAGCTAAAGCTGTGATTCTGGGGGAACACTTGAAAGCTCACGGAGGGATAAAAGCATGTCATGGAAAGATATTATATTGCCAAAGGGGTATGTCAGTGAAAAATATGTCCATTTTCCTACCCCCTTTTCAATACTGTAAGGAACAAGTGTGTGAAAACAAAGAGTGGAGATGTGAGAGCCCCAGTGAAGCTTCTCATGGACTTCGCAGAGACCAAAACACCCATGACCGTCATGAAAGGTTAAAAAAAAAAAAAAAAAAACACCTTTTGCAAGTTGGGCTTTTTCCAGTTTTTTGTATTTAATAACACTGAAGGAAGTCCTTATTGAGTTGTCATCTTAAAATAAATCCTAAAAGTGGTTTTTGATAATATGATTTTTGGCATATAGCTGGTAAGGGGGTCAAAGACCTAAATGACATTACTGGATATTTTTAATATCCATAAAACTCCTACTCCCATCTATTAATATGAGCAAGGTTTCTTATCTTTGCATCTACTAAAAATAATTTTACCAAAAATTCTAACATTGATCTTCATCCTCAGATATCCACAACCAAGTGAAAATTTTTTTTACCAATATTTTACTTTTTAGTATTTCAATAAGTTTTATGACTAATTTTGATTGCTCATATGCTAGTATGTATAAGAATAATTTTGCAAAGATACTTCAGGTACTTAAGTATTAAGGTCATAATATAGAGAAGTTTAAATTTCTTTGTTTTAAAGATTTATTTATTTATCTGACAGAATTACAGAGAGAGAGGAGGGACAGAGATCTTTCCACCCACTGATTTACTCCTGAAATGGCTATAATAGCCAGGGCTGGACCAAGCCAAAGCCAGGAGCTTCATCTGAGTTTCCCACACGGGTGCAGGGGCTGAAGCACTTGGGCCATCCTCTGCTGCTTTTCCAGGCATATTAGCAGGGAATTGGATCAGAAGTGGAGCAGCTGGGAGAGAACTGGTACCCATATGGGATGTTGGTGTCATAGCAGTGGCTTAACCTAAGGTGCCACAATACCAGCCCTCAGGTTTAAACTTTTATATGTTTTTTTGATAGAGAAATACGAACGAGAAATCAATGAAAGGTCTTCAGAGGTTAAAAAAATTAAGTTAGAGGTGGGTATTGTGGCACAGCAGGTTAAGCCACCATTTGCAACCCCTGCATCCCACAGTGAAGTGCCAGTTCGAGTCTTAGGTGCTCCACTTCCAATCCAGATTCCTGTTAATGCACCTGGAAAGGCAGTAGATGATGGGCCTTGGATCCCTGCCACCCACATGGGAAACCTGGATGGAGTTCCTGGCTCTTGGCTTCAAACCAGCCCTGTCTTGGCTTCTTGTGGGCATTTGGAGAGTCAACTAGTGCATGAAAGATCTCTCTTTCTGTGTGTGTGTGTGTGTATGTATGTGTGTATGTGTGTGTGTCTCCCTCTTTCTCTGTCACTCTGCCTGAAAAGTAAATAAAGAATGAAATCCTTTAAAAAGTTAAGTCAGGATATCTTATAGGAAATATAAAAAGGAGACAGGAGTTAAAGGAGAAAATAAAAGTATAAGCTCTTCCACTATTAAAGAACACTCTGGTCATGTATTTATTCAACAGACTGGTGGTGGCAATCCAATCTCAATATGTTTGGAGTCTACTGGATAGCTTTAAAGAGAATTATGATGTTTTCACTTTAAACAGTCTGTTTTCATAATACATGAGCCTTTGTCAAATCTTACAATATTCTAGCCCTAAAAGTCTATTACCCCAAGATACTTGAGCACGCACGGGGCTGGCGCCTCGAGGACCTGGGGAGTGCGTAACTACTGAAATTCTGCACCTGGGTCCTGGCACTGGTTACCAAAGTCGCTGAGCACGAATACTCACAGCCTACCCTCTGGGCGTGACCTGCTGAGACAGCCTCCAGAGACAGGAGATGAGAGAGGCAAGAAGGAAGAAAACAGGGAAAACACAGGGGAATGGGGCTTGGGATTAGAAAGTCCTTCGACAATAGGACAATGGGAGTAAGGAAAGAAGGAAGGCAGGCTTGCTTCAGAAAATTAACCGAAATCAGCTTTGGTTCAGAGGAAGTAGGAACTTATTTGTTTGGTAAAATCTTCAATTACAAAGAGACTTAGGATTCAATTCCTGTTATGTAAAGTATTCAGTCTGTGTGGTATAATTCAATGGTTTGGTAACCTAATCATAAATCCTGTCTTAAACAGACTGGGAAAAGAAAAGAAAGATGCAGTTAGTTTGGGAAATCTAAGGCTCTTCATGCTTTTTAGAAAAAGAACAGCAAATGTGCATGTGTTGGGGAGAGGAAGAGATGGAGGCAGAGTGAGCCCAGTTGCAGCAGGTTGCGTGGGCACTGGGGGCCAGGATGACAAATGCCTAAAAAGGAAACTCTAGCTTCCCTTCCTGATTTTGACAAAATTAGACCTAGACCAGGACTGGCAGTTAAGTATCCATCGTGAGTCTGCAAAAGCCACATATACTGCCTAATGACACTATTCCATACAACGTCATCATCGTATCCTAAATCAGGGGCACTATTCCAGAAACAACTAGGATAGGATCCTGGTTGAGTGTGGAACTGTGAAGCCTGCAGGATGCTCACTCCTCAAATTGACAGACAAGAACGCTGAGGGTGCAACATCACATCTCCTCTCCCACTTTCAAAGCTTACCATCCAATTAAGAAACTGGGTGGACAAAGCTAAGGGGAGAGGCATGACAGCTGAGGGGCATGCACATGGCTTCTGCAAGTAACCAACCCCACAAAGAGGACATGGAGTGCATGTTAAGTGTATTGAAACAGAGATACTACTATTCCCTAAGTTTTGCTCTTTTCTTTTGGGAGAACAGGCAGATGTCAGAGGGGGGTGATAGCAAAACTTATTTTAACACTGGTGATATTTGCATCTCTCTATAGATACATTATTTTTTACTCTACAGTTGTTCAGCATTTATATATTATACATATTTATATTTATATTTAAGATTTATTTATTTTTTGAAAGAGTTACAAAGAGACAGAAAGTGAGGCAGAGACAGAGAGAGGTCTTCCATCTGCTGGTTCACTCCTCAATTGGCTGCAACGGCTGGAGCTGAGCTGAGTCAGAGCCAGGAGCTTCTTCCGGGTCCATCTTCTACTGCTTTCAAGGCTGTAGCAGAGAGCTGGATTGGAAGTGGAGCAGCTGGGACTCGAACCGGCACCCATATGGGATGCTGGTGCTTCAGGCCAGGGCATTAACCTGCTGCGCCACAGCGCCAGCCCCCAGTTATACGTTTTAACTGAGCATTTCTGCCTCCTGTGACAGAGAGGGTCCTATGACAGTGCCCCAAAAGACAATACTTCCAAATGTAGGATGGCTTCCTTTAAATCTTCATTAATAAATGTTCTTCTAGAATGTTAGTCTCATAAATCTCAGCAAAGAGCAGTTTCTAAAAATACTATTTTCCCTGCAGCTTTCTTTCTCTCTCTCTGCTTTTAATCACTAAGTTCTATGGCTGTTAAGTTCCAAAACATTCTGTAGAACCCTTTCAACCTGAGCAGCTCTATTTTTATTTGCTATATTTTATTTATGATTCAGCATAAGTTTCTGTCTGCACATGTAGTCTGTTCCTAAAACTAAAACCACATTCTAGAGACAGAGTATCTTTCAAAGGATGACAGGTATGATTCCACATAACATTATTTTCCAACTCTTAAAAAACGGTGAGCCCCAATTTAGTCTGCTTTGGAGAAAAACTAGATGAATTAGCCACCTGTATGACCAAATTTATGACACCATCACCACCACCACAGCTGACACCCAGTGAAATAGGAGATGACAGAGACAGAATCAGGCAAGAGAAATACAGAAAACTGTATTGTCTATACAACTGTCCAAAAGTCTAAACCAGCTCTGAGGTTGTCACAGAAGCTCCTCTGATCAAACGGCCCTAGCCCAATGCGCTATTTATTTTACAGTAACTTAAAATGGTGTTTTTTAAATTGTGGGTTTGGTTCGTCAGTAAGTTGTAAAATCAATTCAATGAGTTAGAATCAGCATTGATCTAATAGGAAATATCATTTGTGGTATTAATGATTATTCTTTTGTGAAACTGGTTTTAATTTCAAGCACATGACCACCTATTTGCATCCTAGGTCACAAAGGTAACCATATATCCTGAATACTGAATCAGCGGAACAGTAACATTAATTTCTTGTCTTTAAAGTCTCAGTTCAGAGACTGACACATGATTACTTTACTGAATATACCCAGTTGTCTATATATGTACATCGATCTGCTGAGTCCTCACGTAACTGAAAAAGGGTCAGAGCCCAAGTCTTCAGCCTCAGCAAGATGCTAAAATTAAGATTGATCTCACCCCTTTTACATCAATTGTCTACTCATCTCTCAATGTACCTGTAAGGTACAAAGTACTTAATGGAGATGCCACTTAGGGAGGTACATCAACCTGGCCCAAATCTCATAGCCAGGAAGTGACAGGGCTGGTACTCAATGTCACATCATTAGGCCCACAAAGTTATTCTCCATGCTGGACTTAAAAAGTGCTTATTTAAATGAACATGTCTGGGATTAGCTTCTTGAAAATGACACGTCACTCCGCTGAGAGAAGAGAGACACGAGGGAATGCCAAACTGGGCACATCAGCAGTTGGAAGGATTCCAAGCACCAGCAAGACTATCTACAGGGCGAGTCTACTTCTCAGTCCACAGAAGACTCTGGGAGACTCCCTGGTGCATGTGAAACTGCCACACTGAAAAAGGCAGGGTCCCGGCAGATTCCTCTCTGGCCCCACGTGGTTTTAAAAGTATCACTGATCAAAGCTCATGATAGGAAGAGGATATTGAACTCAGAATTCTAGTCTATGGCATCAAGGTGGTAGTGCTAACTACTACCTTAAAGGGAACCCAAAGATTTAGACAAAAATAAATGTTGGGTGCCAGTGCTGTGACACAGTGGGTTAAAGCCCCAGCCTGCAGTACTGGTATCCCATATGGGTGCTGATTTGAGTCTTGGCTGCTCTACTTTCGATCCAGATCTCTGCTAATGTGCCTGGGAAAGCAGCGGAGGAGATCCCAAGCGCTTGGGCCCGTGCACCCACAATGGGGACCCAGAGGAGGCTCCTGACTCCTGGCTTGGATTGGTTCAGCTCCGGCCATTGCGGCCATTTGGAGAGTGAACCAGCAGATAGAGGACCTCTCTTTCTCTTCCTCTTTCTCTACCTGTCTCTGTAACTCTTTCAAATAAATAAAATAAATCTTTAAGACAAAAAAAAAAAAAAAAAAAAAAAGAACTGTTGTCATTTCCCCACGCCCCCACAAACCAAATCTGGGGGCAATGATAACTGAGCAGAGACACTTGCCAAATATTTAATAAATCCCACAAATTCTAAGCATAAACACTTGCTCTATGCACAGAAAGACAAATGAAACTATATTCTACAATGGATGGGGTACGTTCCTTGTAAGATGATTTCTGTACAAGTTTATGTGAAAATACAAATGTGGTGTGACAACAATAGAGCCTTTCCCCCACCCTTTTAATACAGTGAAAAGTCACACTAAAGCCTTATTAACTTGCATAAAGAGTGGCTCAAATTCTGTCAGAAAAATCTAAGACTTTTCCATTTTCTATTTTTAGGCTTCCATAAACACTGTTGTCTTATTGCTTTGTGCAGTTCTTCTCTTCTAAACATACGCAATTAAACAAATATCTGCTTAATGTTGTATGATAAAACTGGTAGTTAATTTACCATTCCAATACATTTTCTGAGGATGCTCCAGATACTGAAGTCATTTCTGGAAAACATAGGAGAGGGCAAGCTTGTTCTGAAAAAGAAAAGAAAAACAAAGAGCTCTTTTTAATCTCATCGACACTGGGAAGAAAAAACACTGCTGTGCACGTGAGAGCCGTGGGAGCCGCAGACACGTGCACGGAGAGACTCTAAAGATGTGTGTCATCATCACCAGCTGGCAACAAGGTCAAGGCTATTCCTGCTCCCTGCTGTTCTGGCCACTGAGAAGTGTTATACCCTCTGTGTCCAGTATTATTCTAATCCAAAGTCTCCTGGCCCTCCAGGGTCTCTGGGGTCCAACTGCCCGGACCACCTCAGAGCTGTGCTGTCCTCTCCTGTGCCGGCACATCTGAGCCTGTTGTTTCATTCATGACACAGCTACCACATTCTGCTGCTTAGTAAGTGATCATACTCTATCTGCGAAATAACACACAAAATGCCATCAGAGAGCCTAGCTAAAGGTTTTTAGGAAATTAAGTGCGAAGATGCAAATGAACTATGAAAACCAAAGCAATAGAGAGGCTCTGCATCCAACTTCCCCAAGGTCACTGACATTGAACAAAACTTATCAAGTCTTATAGGATACACTAGAAAACCTGTCACAAATTAACCTCTACAAAGAATAACTTACAAGGGCTGCCAGGGTTTGGAAGCAGCCAGAACTATGGTGGCTGTCGGGAAAGGGTCTGGGGCCCAGCAGTCCTGAATCAGGCCTGGTGGGTAGCGAGACAATCTCATCTCCAGATCAGCATGGCACACCGTGAGAGCAGGGGCACGAGGTGCCCAACCAGTTCTCCAGAACACTGCGATGATAACTCATCCCTAAGGAAGGAATGCTACCTTTCCAGTTGCCCTCTGAGATACATCTGTGTAACTAAAATATTAACAGAACAATCTTATCTTCTAAAGAACCTCTGAATTAAACTCATTTGAATTATAGAAGGTAATAAAATTAAGTTTTTAAATCAATAATATTATTTTTAAATCCCCCATGGTAAAATTCTTCTCATTTTTTTTCCTTTTCAGGAACATACACTGCTCATTTGGCAGATCTGTCATCTACCCAATCTGCTGGCTAAGTGGCCACAGATGGTATTTAAATCACAGTCCTCACTCTCCAAGACTATCAATCAATCTCTGTGACAGGAACAATGGCTACCAGAAATAAGAATCCCTGCCATTATCTACCATTTGCATGTACATTTCAGGTTTGGAGATGTACATCAACTAATATTTTCACCTCTTGTCTATGAAAGAGTAGATCAGAAACACAGCATACCCAGGAGGTTGTGAACTTGAAAGGAGATTTGTGAAGAGTGAATGAGAGCTGTAATTCCCCAGAAACAAGTGCTTACATTAAACATACAGCTATGTGCTTCCATGCTGATTAAAAACGACAGCAGAAAGGCAAGGCAGCAGCAAATATCTTGGAGGCAAAGGACACCCAAGCTTTGAAATTTTCTCAGTTTAGAAACTGCCACATGACTGCCAGCCAAGAGTCCCATTTGGGAGCATGCTGTCCTCACTGTGATACCTATAACTTCCTGTGGTGCTTTATGCAAATCGAGTACCTTATCATTTATAAGGACAGCAGAATATTATTTACATTATCTACTGTGAACACAGCCAAAAACAGAAGTGATAGGGATTTTGAAAGGGAAATGACCAACAGAAAGACCACTGCTTTCTTGTGGACACACAGAGCCAAGCACAAACCCTCAACATTCCACAGTGTGCTCAGGACGGATCCACAGTAGCAAGGGGAACACTGGGCACCATGCAGAAGTGGTGGTTTAATAAATGACCTCAGGTCTAGTGACTGCCATCTAAGCCAAAAAAGAAAGGTGCAACCCCAGCCTCCAATGCAGAGGAAAGCAGCCAGAGAACCCCCAAAGCAGTTCAGCCTGGGGGGCAGATCCAGGTACCACTCTGAAAAAGAACATAACCTACCCACTTAGGAGGACTTAGCAGAGGCGAGGCAAAGCTATCTGGAAAACATCTCTTATAAGCAATGGGGAAAGAAAGATCAAGCCTAGATTCAAAGAAACTGGAGGACTTGGAAACACCGGGCACCAGAGCAGTCTTGGAGCACAAGATGGTAGGACCTGGGATGGCAGGACTAATAGCATTCCCATACCCCAAGCCCCACCAGCACCATCCCCTAGGCATGTGTCTGCTTCACCTTTTTCCACAACACTGATCACCATGTGACAGAAGACATAGTCTCTTGATTTGTCGACTATCTCCAAACAGTGTGCATGTAGCCCTGTTCCCTAGGACGGTGTCTAGCAAAGAGGACTAGTTTAAGTACTTGTTGAATCAACTTGGGAATTTATAAGGCCTGTTAGTAGACATTATCCCTTTTATAAAGAAATTGATGTATTCTGTGCTACTTGAGAGGAGGACTAACGCTGCTGTTCCAAGTTTGTATTAGGATAGCTAATACAAAGACCCATTCTACAATTAATTCCAACATTAGGAGACAAAGAGGTTCATTCTAAGGGTTTCAGACACAGGATTGAGCATCCTGGTGGGCAAGCTACCAAAAGGCACTTTTGCTAGGGGAGGGAAGCTGACCTGGCTCAGCCTGGTCTTAGGATGCTGCCAGGTATCCTATGGGGAGCAGGACAGGCCCCATAACCAAGAATGACCCAGCCCAAATGTCAACACTGCTAGTATGGAGAAACCTTGCCAGAGAACTACAATGAAACTTTCAGGTATAATATCAAATTTTATAGTACAGTGCAGATGGGAGGGAAGGTAGGAATGGGAAGAATCACTATGTTCCTAAATTTCTATTTATGAAATGCATGAAGTTTGCATATCTTAAATAAGGTTTTTGGGGAAAAAATAAAAATTAAAAAAATAAAAAGTTAAAAAGGACCAAGATAAATTGGTTTTAGTAATATATTTAACACAATATATCCAAGTAAACATTTCAATGTCTAATCAATATGAAAAAAATTTTTTTTTTTTTTTTAGACAGGCAGAGTGGACAGTGAGAGAGAGAGACAGAGAGAAAGGTCTTCCTTTGCTGTTGGTTCACTCTCCAATGGCCGCTGCGGCCGGTGCACCATGCTGATCCGAAGCCAGGAGCCAGGTGCTTCTCCTGGTCTCCCATGTGGGTGCAGGACCCAAGGACTTGGGCCATCCTCCACTGCCCTCCCGGGCCACAGCAGAGAGCTGGACTAGAAGAGGAGCAACTGGGACAGAATCTGGCACCCCGACTGGGACTAGAACCCAGTGTGCTGGCGCCGCAGGTGGAGGATTAGCCTATTGAACCGCGGAGCCGGCCAATATGAAAACTTTTAAATGAGATAATTTATACTCTTCTTTCCATACTACCTTCAAAATCTAATGTGTATTATACACAGAGAGCATATCTCAGCTACCGATTCATTTTTTATTAAAGATTTATTTATTTTTGAAAGTCAGAGTTTAAGAGAAGGGGGAGAGCAGAGAAGTTTACTTCTCAGATGGCTGCAATGGCTGTGGTTGGGCTAGGGCAAAGTCAGGAGCTTCATCTGGGTCTCCCATATAGGTGGTAGGGCCCAAACATTTGGGCCATCTTCTGCTGCTTTCCCAGGTGCATTAGCAGGGAACTGGATAGGAAGTGGAGCAGCCAGGACATGAACTGGTGCCTGGCACCACAGATGGCAGCGTTACCTGTTGTGCTACAATGCCGACACCCTAACTCGTCATTTCTGAAGTAAAATTTAGTCTTACTGTTTCTTTTTACAATTTAACAGATTTAATTAAAATTAAAGTTACAACTGTTTCCTAGTCATACTAGCCAGATTTCCAATTTTCAGAACCTACATGTGGTTAGTGGCTACCATACTGGACAGACTGGATCTTTGTGATTACTTCTGAAAACAAAAGAACTGTGCTGTTTAAAGGTCATGAAGGAAAAACAAGAAACTGCTCAGTGTACTTAAATCTCAAGTCACAGAGAGATAAAAACAAGTCCACAGCCTAATCATCAAGAAAACTCTGAAGTTTCTGAGTGTTATATTTAAAGAAGCAGAGGAAATACATTTTAAAAAAATCAGACAAATTAAAATTTTTAAAATTATTGTGACAAAAGGGTATGTCTCTATACTTTAAAATTTTATTTCCTCCACCAGGAAAAAATGAGACAAGTTGCTAATGAGAGTGGACAGCGGTGTTACTTCGGGCAGAGTAAGAAGAGATGAGGCATGCTCACCATGCCTAGGCTGAAAGCACAGATCAGTTATTCTCTTCTCCTGGAGTTGATCTGAGGGTCATTATTCTGCCTTCTATGCTTCCTTTTTTTCTTCACACAGAGAGAAAACACCCTGTACCAGGGACTGACAGTGCTACATCCTGGTTCTATTTTCAACCATACAGATGACATTATGACTATCTACACAGTAACTGGCTTCAAAACGAAAATATTCCTCACAGTTCTTTTACGTGTATGATGGAAACAACTCCACTGGTTCTCGCACCACTATTTCCCTGCTACCCATTGTTGTAAACAGATCCCAAATTGCACCAAATTAATTCATGATGTGCAACTAACAAATGTTGTGCCCAAATCCCCCTTACTCTGAAAAAATAAAAAGTTTTACAAAGTCAAGAGATCATTATCTCCCCAGTCTCTCAAGCCTATGTAGATGACAGCTGTATGGAAGGCTCAGCTTGAGAGAGCTTTGAAAATTCATGTGCCCTGCATATATCCACTTTGTGCACCTGCCAGACTACAGACCCACGGCTGTCCTGCTTCTGCTCCACCAATTGCCAGCTTCAGCACACAGCATTTGCTCACAGAAACCTTTTGAGAAGAATATGATACAGGCAGGAAAAATTACAGCTCAGCTGGAACCACTGGCAAGGTGTGTCTCGCTTTTCAGGTCTGCCCCCGATGCCCGTTAGGCACACACCAACTTCTCTTGGGCCTTGAACACGGCACAGAATCATACACACTTTTTGGCAATGTTGTTATTCTCGCTGTAGTAAAGTGCAGGTCTTTTCATGAAGGAATTTTATAAAAGAATCGTGAAAAGGGAGTAAGAGCTACAGGAAACACTTCTAACACTGCCTCACTGCAGAACAGGAGGGCCAGTCTTCTAAAATGAGGCCATGCAGCTTATAGGAGTCTACTTATTCTGGCAACTATGTCTGTATTAAGAACAATAATGTCCAGAAATTTAGTCTCTTCAAAATGAAGTTTTGGTGTATTATCTACACATCAGTTGTAAAGAGTTTTTAAAAATTATTCGCTACTTTTATAAAGTACAAACTAAGAAACAGTCATCAGTGGTACTTGTCCAATAAATTATCTTCTCAATGTTTTTAAAGATTTATTTAATGAAAGAGTCACACACACACACACAGTGTCTTCCATCAGCTGGTTCACTCCCCAATTGGCCACAACGGCCGGAGCTGCGCCAATCTGAAGCTAGGCACCAGGAGCCTCTACTGGGTCTCCCACATGGGTGCAGGGGCCCAAGGACTTGGGCCATCTTCTACTGCTCTCCCAGGACATAGCAGAGAACTGGATTGGAAGTGGAGAAGCCGGGTCTCGAACTGGTGCCCATATGGAATGACGGCGCCTCAGGACAGGGCGTTAACCTGCTGGGCCACACCACCGGCCCCTATCTTCTCAATTTTTAAGAACTTTTTATACATTATACATATTTTCCTCATCAGCTACTTCGCAGATAGCTTTCTCCAAGTCTAACAGTGCTCTTGTGATTCTAGTTATAGGATTCAACAAACCAAGGCTACCTACCTAGGGAGATTATACATATCAGATTCATTAAAATCCTGCATATGAAACATAAGCAACTATGTTTCAGTATTTTCCCCAAGGACAAAATAAAAAAGACACTGTCACTCTATTAACAGTTACTTAAGAAAAAAGATAAGTCTGTTAATTCACCAACTTTGGTAATCTCATTCTTAAATTTTTAGAAATTTAGGGCTAGCACTGTGGTGCAGTGGGTTTAAGCTGCCACCTGCAATGCTGACATCCAATATTAGCACTAGTTCAAGTCCCAGCTGCTCCACTTCCAATCTAGCTCCCTGCTAATGTGCCTGGTAAAATGGTGGAAGATGGCCCACCCTCGCATGAGACAAGGCTAAAGCTCCTGGCTCTGGCCTGGCCCAGCCCTATCTGTTCACTTGGAGAGTGAACCTGTGGATGGAAGATCATTTTCTCTTGTCTATCCTCCTGTGTGACTCTGCCTTTCAAATAAATATATTTTTTTTAATTAAAAAATATTTAGACATTCAAGTTGCATATCAAAACCAAGACACAACATATATAGCAAAAACTTGTCTTAAACTTATGCTAAATGGTATTAAACATGTTTAAGTGGGGAAAATAGTATATGGTTATTTTTCAAATTACAAAATAATACATTATAACAAATGAAACAACCTACAAATAAAGAACAAGCTATGGGGCTAGCATTGTGGAACAGTGGGTTAAACCATGGCTTGAGAGGACCACATCTCAGAGTGCTGATTCGAGTCCCAGAGGCTCTGCTTCCAGTGCAACTTCTTGGTAATTCTTACTGGGAGGCTGTGGATAATGGCTCAAGTACTTGGGTCCCTGCCATTCATGGATAAGACCCAAATGGGATTCTGGCTCCAGGCTTCAGCCAGGCCCAGCCCTGGTTATTGTAGGCATTTTTGGAGTGAACCAATGGATGGAGATTCTCTCTACACATCCCCCAACCCAGCTCTGTTTGAGTCTTTCAATTAGTTCAAATATTGAATAACACCAAGAAGGAACAAGCAAATCATTCACTGCCCTCTCCAATACCAGCAGTAATGGCACACCTGCTCCTTTCCATACTTTTCCACACTTTTCTCAATGTGGAAACAAGAATGTATAATATTTTTATGAAATACAGATCACATTGCATTCTCACTACATAATATATCAGAGCCCTTCCTTGACCCCGATACAGTATACAATTTTATACCTTCTCTTAAACTCCTGACACAGGTAACTTTAGGTAAGTAGCATATCATGCATGCTGTTTTCAAAATTTTTACTTTTAAAGGTTCATTTATTTATGCAACTTCAAATGCACAGTTACAGTGTGGGGGTTGGGGGTATGGCAGGGACAGACAGAATCTTCCATCCTGTTTCACTCTCCAAACGCTAGTAATAGCCAGGGCTAGACCAGGCCAAAGCCAGGACACAGGAACTCCACCTGGGTCTCCTACACGGGTGGCATGAACCCAAGTATTTGGGCCATTATCTGCTACTTTCCAGGCACATGAGCAGGAAACTGGATTGAAAGCAGAGGAGTTGGTGGTATTCAGACTGACTCTCTGATTTGGGATGCACGTTTCCCAAGCAGTGGCTTAACCTGCTATGCCACAACACCTGTCCCAGTCTTATTTTTAATGCAGTCCTTCTCTTCTTTTGTTCCTGTTGCCTTTTTACCACCATGCTATCCTAAAAGCCATGTTTAAAAACTGGTGTCAATTTTTCTATACTTTCTGTAGGTTCCCAAACACTAAAATATAGGACATGCACCTGTGCACACGGAGGCGGCGGGCGTGTGTGTGTGTGTGTGTGTGTGTCTGACTTTAACATTCAAAATAGAACATTATACACATTTCTTTATGCTTCAGTTTGTATTCAAATCAAATGGCAAACTAATTTGTTTAATGAATGTAAAACATTCCTTAAGGAAACACTTAAAAATACACTTTGCTGGTCTCCATGAAAGGCAATCATCATTTTCATTCATTTGCCAAAATAAAGAATGCAACAGAACAGAACGTCTTATTATATTCCTATTTAAGGCTGATGCTTTCACATCTAAAAGATAGAGTACCATGGCTAAGACTGCTGGGTCAAACACTCTGTTTTACATTTCCACAGATGTTGACAGATTGCCTTCTGAGAAGGTGTTAGTTGCATACTTTACCACAATCAATGGAGGCATTTATATATATATACATATATATATATATATATATATCCTCACCAGCAGCAATTGGTGTCAACAGATGTTCTTGCATTAACTCCTGTAGGTCTTACCACCTGGAAGTGACGTTGCACTGTCATCTTTTTTACTTCCTTCCACCACCAGAGACTTAGAACATTTTTTCCTATGCTCAATGGCCATCGTAATTTACACATCTGTAAATTGCCTATTTGCATCATCTATACCACTAAATTTTTCCTGTCAATGGGTAAGAATTTTTTATATATGATAATTTTTTTTTTGACAGGCAGAGTGGACAGTGAGAGAGAGAGAGACAGAGAGAAAGGTCTTCCTTTGCTGTTGGTTCACCCTCCAATGGCTGCCGCGTCCGGCGCGCTGCGGCCAGCGCACCGCGCTGATCCGACGGCAGGAGCCAGGTACTTCTCCTGGTCTCCCATGGGGTGCAGGGCCCAAGTACTCGGGCCATCCTCCACTGCACTCCCGGGCCATAGCAGAGAGCTGGCCTGGAAGAGGGGCAACCGGGACAGAATCCAGCCCCCCAACCGGGACTAGAACCCGGTGTGCCGGCGCCCCAAAGTGGAGGATTAGCCTAGTGAGCCACGGCGCCGGCCAATAATAATCTTTTATTACCTAGATTATAAATAGTATTGTTTGCAGGCTTTAAAAAAAGTAACAGACAAAAATCTCTCTTAAATAGCTTTTGTGTTCTGTGTTCAACCTGGAGGGTTTTGATTTGTTTTGAAATTAAGCAGTTCTTTAAGTGACTACACTATGCATACGGATCTCAAGTAGACCTTAAAAGCTGGGTCCCTTTAAGAGTTATGCCCTTGTTTGCTCCTTGAGGACCACTTGGGATCTTAGTGATTCTCAGGCCTTCTGTCCCTCCTGCTCCCTTTCTTCCGAGACAGAGGCTCTCTCTCCAGCCGTTCTCTCATCTATGCTTCCATGAATCTTAATGTTAGTCCACATTTTTATTTAGCATCATCTAGCTTCCATCTCATTTCCAGAGATCTTTGATCACTGCTCGGCATGCTTCAGGGAAGACAGGCACACAGTTCAGGAGTTTTTAAAAATGCAACACTTTCAAAAGTGCTGTGACATCAAAATATCTCTGAACTACTTTAAATGATGAAGTGCTGGAATACTAATGGCTAACGTTTAGTGAATGTTTGCTCCATTTCAGACCCTGTGTGAACCACTTAACATGCACCACCTCATTTAATCCTCAAAATAATCCTACAAATTAAGCACTTATTAAATAACTTGTCCATGGTTACAAATGTAGTGAGGGGGGAATTTTTTAACTCCAGAACCTGAGCTCTCAGCTTTCAGAGCTCTGAATGCCACTGACCGTGTAAACTTAGACCCATGACTAACTATCCCAAGCCTCGGTGTTTCTACTTAGAATATGACAATGTCAGCACTTCACATGGCAGCGGGGAAGTGCCAACAAAGCAATGCATGTAGAGCAGTGCTTTTAAACCGTGTTTCATTAACTCAACTTAATCGTTCACTATAATGAATATTAAAAAAACAAGAGAACATGAGGCCTGTGCTGTAGCATAGTGGGTTAAGCCTCTGCCTGAGGTGCCAGCATCCCAGGTGGGTGCTGGTTCGTGTCCCAGGTGCCCCTCTTCCAATCCAGCTCTCTGCTTATGGCCTGGGAAAGCAACAGAAGATGGCCCAAGTGCTTGGGCCCCTGCATCCACATGGGAGACCTGAAGAAGCTCCTGACTCCTGGCTTCAGATTGGCCCAGCTCCAGCGGATGCAGCCATTTGGGGAGTGAATCAGCGGATGGAAGATCTTTCTGTCTCTCCCTCTGTAACTCTACCATTCAAATAAACAAATAAAATCTTAAAAACAATGGAATAGACCAAGGATAGTTCCTGTTAATGAAAATTGTGTTCAATGATACACATACACACATGCATGTATACATTATGCGGTCAAATATTATTTTTTTAAATATATGGGATATGTAAGTAAATATTGAGCCCAGTACCTAGCAGGTAGAAAATTTACAACACAAAGTAATTACTACCACATTTATGATAAAGTATTTCAGGGAAAACTGTCTTCCTGTCTGAGCTGTTAAAGATTCAAACTACTATAACTTTCTGGATAGATAATTTACTAATTAGTTTCAAAACCTGACCTAGACAAATGGCTACTTATTGAACAATCTTCATAATAAAGTAAAGGTTTTCACAGAGAAGAGGTAGGGAGTTATTTGTGCTGCCCATGAGAAAAGCCAGGCCATGAAGTGCTTTTCATTACCTGTGCTGTTTCCCCTGGGACAGCTTTGCAACAGGCCCACAAAGGAGGTAGCCAGTGGTTCTCACCTGGAGTGGGATACTAACGGCTGAAGGAGAATTTTGATGGTGGTGGACTACCACCCCCCACCCCCCAGAACTTCTGGTTGAGGGCTGGGTAGTAAGAGATAATGGGCCTGTAAACAAAGATCAAGGTTAAGGGACAATGAAGCAATCTGGGAGGGACTTGAATTTGAAGTCCCTTTCTTTCTTGACATTTAATAGTTCATTAGTATTCATTATTTTAATGTCACATGACCTGAGTCAAAGCACTAGGGCTACTCAAACCAAACATTTCTCAGTTAATTGAAATGATGAAAGAGAACAGATTAGTAAATCCCAAAGTTAATTTCACTGTGCTTCAAACATTCCACTGCCATTATTAAATAGTTTTCAAAACGATCCCTGCCCTCAGATATCATTTCCTCTCAGCAAACACATCTTTGGGAGAAGATTTTAAGCACAATTCTTCCATTCAGGCTTCTCTTTTGCATCTGGACTTGGGGGATGATCTTGTCCTCAACCATGTTGTCAGAATGAGACTTAAAAATCAACTCCAGTGTTCTAATTTAAAGCAATATGATTGGCTAGTTGTATGCCCTACTCAAAATTCAATTTTTTTTATCACTTATTTATTTTTATGTATTTGAAAGGTAGAGAGAGAGAGAAAGAGTTCTATTCACTGATTCATTCCACCAAAGACCTGCAGCAGCTGGGGCTGGGCCATCCCGAAGCCAGGAGTTAGGAATTCCATCCCAATCTCCCACATAGGTGTCAGGGACCTTAAGTACTTCATCCATCATTTGCTGCCTCTAAGGGTATGCATTAGCAGAGAGCTGGATTAGCCATGGAGATGAGACTCAATCCCAGGCTCTCTGACACAGGATATGGGTGTCCCTAGTGGCAGCTTAACTGCTGCATACAGTGTCCACCCCAAAGTTCAGAATTCTTTATTTTCCCTACCTTCATGCATACCCTCCGTGATTTTTGCACACGTCTGCCACTTACTAGGCTGTCACTCTCCCCTCAGGTTTTGGACTCTTCTGAGTACCCCACAGTATGGAGTATCTTGCATATGACTGGCACACCATGTACTAAAATAAAAGGTTTTACCTAGTGTTTTTTTAAGTTAAAATGGAGCCAAAGAAAGAAAAGTAGTGAAAGACAGTTTAGAAGGTAAGAACACAATAATTTTCTCTCTAAGCTACTTTTTATGAAAATACTAGCAAAACCAACTTCTTTAATATATTATCACTTGCACTTAAGTAAACATTTGCTCATAGTGTTAAAAATTCTACAGGAGCCATAATTTTAAGTAGAATATTCATTTGGATATTTAGAAAGTAAAAATAGCCACTTCTAATCTGATTCAAGATGAAAAGAATGAATTAAAAATCACAGAAAACCAGACTTCACTACATCTGTAACTATAATACTGAAAATCTGTGTGTGTATGTGTACTGTTAGGTAGGTGTTTCGTATGCAAGTGGGTGTACCTACTGCAGGCATTAAGTGTTTATCACCCTTTTCTCAACTATCAGAATTCTTGCTCTCTCTCCAAGAGTCCTTCCTCTAAAGGGCCCAATTTCAGTATAATCCTAAGGACACAGTTTTAATTTCTATTGCCCTACTAATATTTACCAACAACCAAACTGAAATCATCTTCCAAATTAGGAAATCATTAGAGATAAACCATAAAATCGGTTTATATTCACAAAATTGTAGATTTTAGAATGTTAAATTATTGTAGTCATAAAAGTCATCTCATTTTCAAAAATGATGTATAATTTTGTTTTTAAAAAGCTTTGTACAGTTCATCTGAGATATAGTTCACAAGTGTATTCGGTAAACAAAGGTTGGAAAGGAAATGTGCAGAAAAATTAATAATCTTACCACTACATTAACATATTCTCACAAATCATTTGAAAAACACCAAACTTCACTGTTGGGAATTTACCACATTCTTTCCATTCCTTCTTCAGCCTTGTTAGGACATAAATAACCATACAGAATGTAACTTATTCTCTCCATCTCTAAGGACAAGAGTTTCTGCAAACACTCTTATTTGCCTGCCACTCATTATTTGAGAACATGCAATGTTGCTGTGATTTCGTTACTTAAAACTTTTATTACCATTAGATTTTAGGATCTACTGAATCCACAGCCAATAACACAAGATTTGGGATAAAGCAGATACTCAGCACATGTGGTGGACATAAACTTTATGCCAGTTAGTTTCATATTAATTAGGGATCTAGAAAACAAACTGCCAAACAAGCACTTGTAATATAAAACAATTCTTTCATAGTAACACCACCAACAAAAAGGCTATTTACTAACTTCAAGAAACTACACTGTTGCATCACACGATTTCTGATGCTCTTGAAACACCTATCATTCGTCTGTCAGTCTTATGAAAAGATACTGAAGTTACCTTGAAGACTGCACCATCAGTCAGTGACTAAAAGTTTGAGGTCAGAGTAGGAGTTTGGTGTGGCAGTTAAGACACTGCTTGGATGGGGCCTGTGCTGTGGCACAGTGGGTTAAAGCCCCAGCCTGCAGCGCTGGCATCCCATCTGGGCACTGGTTTGAGTCAGCTCCTCTTCTGATCCAGCTCTCTGCTACGGTCTGGGAAAGCATCAGCAGATGGCCCAAGTCTTTGGGCCCCTGAACCCACGTGGGAGACCCGGAAGAAGCTCCTCGCTCCTGGCTTCGGATCAGCTCAGCTCTGGCTGTTGCAGTCATTTGGTGAGTGAACCAACGGAATGGAAGACTTCTCTCTCTGGTTCTACATCTCTCTGTAACTTTGTCTTTCAAATAAATAAAATAAATCTTAAAAAAAAAAAAAAGACACTGCTTGGGATGCCTGCATCCCCTATCAGAGTGCCTGAGTTCACACCTTAGCCCTGCTTGCTAATGTGCATCCTAGAGGTAGGAGTGATGATGGCTCAAGTACTTGTGTCCCTGCCACCTATGTGGGAGACCCAGATTAAAATCTAGATTCCTGGCTTGGGCTAAGCCCTGCCCTCTGGTTATTGCAGGTATTTGGGGAATGAACCAGTAGATGAAAGATCTGTCTCTGTCTCTGCCTCTCTGCTTTTCAAAAACGATGAAAATGAGTAAATATTAAAATTTTTGAGAGGTAAGGGCAATGGTTTTGATTTCTTTTTTTTTTAAACCCCCAATGTTCACGTACTAGAATCTGCATCCTAGTGTCGTGGCAGGACATGTGAACATTAAGAGGTGGGGCCTAGTGGAAGGTGATCAGGTCACTGAGGCTGCTGCCCTCAGAAGGGAGTCATGCTATTCATGCAAGGGTGGGCAGTGCTACAAGTGCGAGACTGGTGCCTGTTGCTTCCTGTCCCTTATGCACACTCTCATCATGTTATCATGTGGCCACCAGGGGTCAAAAACGATGGAGTCACTGGATCTTGGGTTTTCAGCCTCCAAACTGTAAGCTAAATAAACCTCTTTGCCTTATGAAGTACACAGCCTCAGATATTTTGTCACAGCAATGGAAAAGGGCTGATAACAACAGGCAAAGATATCACAGAGAAGACAAAAAATACTAACAAGAAAAAATACAAAGAAGAATTTATCAAAAATTTAAAGTTCTGCTCACAGAAGAAATTCAAGACTTCTGTTCATTATTAAGGAAATGGGAAGACAAACTACCAACTAAGAAACAACATTCATGATTTAAGTAGTTGATAGAAGACTGGTATCTGTAATTATATATATATATATAAATTCCTACAAATCAATACAAAGACATAAAACCAATTTAAAATGGACAAAATTCAGATATTTCACAAAGAAAGTATAACAACAGATCATAAAAATATGGAAAGGTGCTCATTAAGGAAATTTAAATTAAAACTACAGTAAAATGCCATGTCATACCTATGAAGAAACAGATATTGATGAGGATGTAGAGCTACTGAAATTCTCACTTTACTGTTGATGTTGTTACTGAGTGAGTGCAAAATGTTACAATGTTGGAAAACAGCATGGTAACATCTTACAAAGCTAAACAAAATCTCTTCTATGTCAGCAATTCCACTCCTACATTAACAATGAATGAAAACATGTCCACCAAACAATGTCTATAAGAACACTTATAGTAGGCTTTATTCACAACTCCAAATCAAAAACAACCTATCATGTCCATTAACTGGAGTAAAGATAAGCAAATTGTAGCTTATTCAAATGATGGCACACTACTCACCAACGAAAAGGAATAAATTCTGATATATGTGATAGGGATTGCTCTCAAAAACATTATATTAAATGATTAACCAGATTCATGAAAAGAATACACTATATGATTTCACTTTTTTTTTTTTTTTTTTTTTTTTTTTTTTTTTTTGGACAGGCAGAGTCAGACAGTGAGAGAGAGACAGAAAGGTCTTCCTTCCATTGGTTCACTCCCCAAATGGCTGCTACCACTGGCACGCTGTGCCAATCCGAAGCCAGGAGCCAGGTGCTTCCTTCTTGTCTCCCATGCAGGTGCAGGGCTCAAGCACTTGGGCCATCCTCCACTGCCTTCCAGGGCCACAGCGGAGAACTGGACTGGAAGAGAAGCAACTGAGACAGAATCCGGCGCCCCGAGCGGGACTAGAACCCAGGGTTCTAGCGCTGCAGGTGGAAGATTATCCTAGTGAGCCTTGGCGCCAGCCTGATTTCATTCTTCATGCAATTCAAGAATAGATTAAATACAGTGACAGAAATCAGAACAGTAGCTATTTATGCAAGGAGAGGAAAGAATGAAAGGCAGAGGGAATTTCCTGGAATTCTGGAAATATTCTACATCTTGATTGGGATATTAGTTACCTGGGTGTGTATATCTGACAATTCAACAAATTACATTTTTAAGAGCTGCGAATTTCACTGTATATAAATTTTAATTAAAAAAACAACCAAAGTTACAATTTGTTGGGATAGGTAAACACTTCTTAAACTTTGTAATCTCAAGATCAATTTTACTCTTACAAATTATCCAAGATTCTCAAGTCTTCTTTTAATATATTTATGTATTATTTATTGGAGGTGCAGTGTTGGGGCAGGGGGAGTGGAACCAGGGAATGAGAACAAGCACACCATCCATGGGTTCACTGCACCAACTCCTGCAATAGTCAGGACTGAGCCTCAAACCAGGCACTTGCTCCAGCTCTCCCAGGTGGGTGGCAGGGACCCAACTACCTCAGCCATTGCTGCTACTTCCCAGGGTCAGCACCAACAGGAAGGGAGAATCAGACATCAAAGCTGGGAACACAGGCACTCTGATGTCAAACTCCGGCATCTTGGCAACTGGGCCAAACATCAGCCCCAAGAGTCAGTGACCTTTTGATGTGGGTTATATCTATTGCAATGTCACTAAACTAGGGGGGAAAATTTTTTTTAATTAGTAAGAATTGGCATTATCTGTTTTTCAAATCTCTTTGATCAACAGAAGATAGTTAGATTCTCCTGACTGCTTCTGCATTCAAACTGCAGTCTCCCAGATCAGGAAGTCTCTAGGAAATCTACATAGGAGTGAATTATATGAAGGCAGCAAATTAAACCTTTTGGTTCCCTCAAAGAGCCCTGGGGAACAGCCCCAAAGGACACCAAACCCCACTTTCTAGAACCACTCATACAGATAATGGGAGTGCACTACCTAAGAAACTTTGGAACAAGGCAGTTTAAAAAAAAAAAAAAGAAAGAAACCTCATTCATTCAACAAATACTGGCTGCATTTCAACTACTGTGACAGGTCCTTCGGGTACTAGGAGACTCCATGAACAAAATACTCAAGAATGTTTCCAGTTGGGACACTCCTGCCTCAAAATGTTAGTTCACTTCTGGATTCCCAGGAACTTCTTTGGCTAAGTGCGTATAAAGATATTTTAAATCAGTGTGATATTTTGAATCAAATACAACCTATTTTAACAAGAGAAAATGCACAATTTCAACCAAAATTTTTCAGTGGTTTACTTGTTTGCTTAAAAGACAGATATGCTTTTTCACATTATCTTAACATTTAATAAATCTCAGAAAACCAGTTTCTCTTGCCATGCAACTCACTAAATTTCAGCTTAAGTTGACATAATCTGATTTTATCATTATGAAAATTATTGTCTCATATAACAAGGGAAAATAATGTTTGCCCAACAAAGTTGATAAAATTCCTTTATCTTCCTAACCTTAATAGCCTTAAAAATACTATTATTCATCAGCTATTACATGTAATATTAATTAATTTTGATATGAAGACTTAAAATCTTCAAAGGCATCCTATATATGAAATATCTGGCAAGTTTAATGTTTGGAAAACCATACAATTAATATGTTTGTAATTTATCTACAAATTAAATTCTTAAAATTTTCCTATCCCCATTTCAACAGAAGCAGAATTTAGGCTGGTCTTAAAAAGACCATATCAATTAAAACTCTGTTCTTTCATGTGTAAGATTACAATATACCCTCCACCTAGTTCCAGATTCAAATTCACACAAACAGAGAAATCTCTCTGCGTATCTGGAATGATATTCTGAAGCCCAATATAAACCAGCACCATAACTTACAGCTGAGTCAGACATGAAGGTGATGGCATTAGCTCAACAACTGGGCACTGAACCTGCTCCTAGACATCTTCAACTAAAATTAGCCCCGAGTCTTGGAAGCGGGTCAGTACAATTCTAAGAAGAGAGCTCTAAATCCTACTCCTATGCCTTTTTTAGTTAGGTATCTTTTAAAAATCCAGTAACTTGGTTTCCTATTTTAAGTTTAAAAATTTCATGTAACTATCTGCTATTTCTATTTGATTTTGCTATATATTTTGTAATCTGAGGTTTTTTCATTTATTTTTTAAAATTATGAATCTCTAGCATATGATTATTATTTAATGTGTGATTGTGCATAGTAAGAAGGTAGGGTTAATTTACTTGTCTTATATAAGGTTTTATTTCTTTTAATAAAATTATACAAAATTTTCAAGTGATCTTCATAGTGGATTTCTAACCGTTAAAATACATTGTCAAGTCTCAGGAACATTGTAAATTTACTTTCTACTTGTGTCAGTTTATCACTGTAACAGGATTAACAGGAAGCTTATACACCCACCACATTTTAAAGTCAAAAATACCCAGATGAAAAATACCTAAGAAACAGTCCTTTGACTTACAGAGAAAATGATACCTCGAGCAACTGGGCCTATCACCACCACCCAGCGTTCAGCACAGTGGGCGGAACGACGGCACACACGGCAGGTCTCAGCCTGGGCAGGGCGACGATTCCTTCCTTGCTCATTCTTACCTTTAATAAGATTTCACGAGCTGGGTGCTGGAACTGACGGGAGACCCCCTGAAAGGAAGTCGTGGTGGTCTGGATCTTGAGTAAATGATCTTTGTGACCCAGAATGTGGAAGAAGTGCAGGGAGGGTGCCGCACAGATCAGAGCTGTCTCTCGTGCTTCCTGTTCCACCCACAGGCTTACCCAGGCCTGAGTGCAGACTGGCAGAAGGAAGGCAGGCTTGAATCTCCCACTCATACCTCTTGACCTGCCTAAAAGGACTGGAGGCTCTCTAACTCTGACCACTCTTGTTGAAGGGGAACACAAAGAAGCCCTGCCTGACTATGCAGAATTTCCTGGGCTCTCTACTGAGAAATGCCCTGTCTCAGAATGCGAGCAGAGGAGTCTCAATAGGCCTGAGTGTCTGACACTAATGGTTCATCTCTGAATGCAACTCTGGAGCAAGACAGTTTTCAATATGCTGTGTGCTACTGGAACACAGTGGACAAGATCCCTGAAACAAAGGTTCAAGGAATGTGCAAAAAATACTTAACATCAAGGGAAGAAACAAAGGGAAGCAGAGATGCAGTGAATCCAAGTGTTCCTCTGTACTCTGCCTGTTTCACTGGCTTTGAACTTTTCAGACTAACTTCCCTTAAAGCACACCCACGTTTTCAGAATGAGTATTCACCATCTGCTAGTGATTTGCTTTTAGCTAGTTCAACAGCCTGATTTAGCTTTCTTCTGAAATGACGTGAGATGTTGTCAACTATTCACCATCAGGAGGCTAGGATTCCTTTGGCCAGAGCTGAGCTGGTGGTTCCTTCTTGCTCTGTGACACACAGTACCTTCAAAGCATTGTCAAAAGTGTATGTCAGTCTGCCCATGTTCTTTGACTGCTCTGAGCATGCTGAAGTACCTGTTTGGCCAGCCATGGCATACTTCTTTCCTGCAGAAGGTTTCTCCTCATAAAGATTACACACCACTCTAAAACAAGACGCAAGCAGTGCACAAGGCCTTCTGAGAGTTTCTCATTATTCCTGATCAGATAGGTTGTGTCAAATCCATGCTGAAGGAAAACAGCCCAAATGCTTGGCTTCCACTAATTTATTACATATTAGAGAATTCAGTTTCTGAGGAGAAACACTTAATTTTCCATGAAAACATCCTACCTTTAACTACTTCTGCATCCTTCAGAGCAGGGGTGGGGAACATTTGGCCCGTGGAATCATTCAGTCTGGTCCTGCCAAGGCAACTGCAGGTGGCACTCGAAATTCAATAAATCTATAGCAGACTAATTTTTAAGCTGATAATTTTCGAGTCCACGCATGATATTATAAATATCCAAATGGCCCTTGGCAGAAAAAAAAGGTTCCCCACCCCTGCTTTGGCAAAAAGCTGGTAAATAAAGGAGATTATAGAAAAAGAAAACAATGTTTACCTCTGGGATTAAGGAGAATAAATTTTTATCTCAGGGTGTCTTTAAAGCAGTACAATTTTCCATGTGTTCCTTTGGTTTGGTCCTGTGAACATGCTTGGAAATTTATCAAGGTCTAAATGACAAGTTTCACATCTACTTCAATTTGTAAACGCAGTCTCCATACTGAGTCAAGAACAGATGGGTGCTCAATAAATGCTTTGTGACTAAAATGCTAATTTTTTGTATATTATTTCGAAAAAGAAACAACTGCATGAACGACAGGCTGGGACAAACTGCCTTACACCTCAGAGTATGGGCCTTTTTTTGTCTGGGCATGCACATCTTTGGTATTCTAAGTATACATATAAAAAGAATGTATTTTGAGAAAAGAATAGATGCTCTGGAGTCAGAAAACCTGGTTTGAACCCAGCTGCTACCATTTATTGGCTAAGTGATCTGTGTCTCAATTTCATCTGTAAAACAGAAGATGTAACAATGTCTACCCTATCTAGAACTCAGCTCAAGAATCAAAAGCGTCAGAGTTTGTGCAAGTTCATAAGAAACACCAGCTTCTAGCCCCAGTATAAACTGAAGCCACTACTACTATACACAGTCTTATAAAGAGCTCTGGGTCTGCAATGGGGTCGGGAAACAGCCACCTCTGGAAACAGACCCGTGCCTTTGTGGGAGGCTGTTCACGTCAGAGCTGAAGCAGCTGAGGCTCATACAGACCAGATGCTCCCTGAACCCACAGAGCTCAATGTTTCAGTCAGGTTTTTGTCCCGTACAGTCACCTCAGAGGAGTTACTCTGGAATGAAGGAGGCTTTTCGGGGCTTACAGTTTGGGAGGTTCATGGTCCCAGATTAGGCGGCCACACTGATAAGGGCAGTGGATGACCAAAGGCCTATGGAGGGAGGATCACATGGTAGGCTAGCAAACAGACAGCTGGGCAGAACTCTGCATGTACAATAAGCCCCAGCCCATGACCTAAAGACCTCCCACTAAGGCCACCTCCAACATACCATTATTGAATCAAGTGTCCAGCCTTAATCTAACAAACTGAGATTAACCTATTAATGGTTAACATAAGACTCTGGGGTTTAAACGTCTGCATGAGGAGGGGACCCAAATTATGCTCAAGCAACAGCACTATTCTAAATCACAGGACCAGAACCAAACTCTCAAGAGGAAGCACACTACTGTCTCATGACCATAGTGCACCTTCACCCACTAGAAATTTCTGACAATATAATTAAGGTGTTCAAAGACTCCAATCACCTAAACACGATAGTAAAACAACAAACACTGCAGAGTCCATGCTCATACACTCTCTAGGGGGCCTTTTATGCTGTGAACTGCTGGCTGCCCCACTTTTGTATGCTATGTGTCTCCCAAAGCTGTGCTAGGACATTGGGCTCAACCCCTTATCTGTACCTTAAAAGTGTGTGCATTCTCATTTCAAGTCATTTACATTTTCTACATTTGTCAGACATGGTACCATCACACCCTAGCTGAGAACCAGTGTGTTTAACTAATGCAAGGCACTACCACATTAACAGAGTACTGACTTTGAGAGTATTAACCACAGTAAGATGGAAATCCGGTCTCAACACTGTTCTAATGCAACATGACAGAATAGCAGATTATACCCGAGACAATGAGGCTATATCACATTTTATACAATATGTTTTGAAAGGAGTTGTACATATACTATTTTTCCCCTAAAGATTGTAAAGTTACAAGGCGAACAGAGGAAACTTCAAAGAACTTCTATGGGTTTTTAAAAACAATCACTTCCCTAAGCTATGTAACTTGCAAATCCTATAATTGGGGCTGGCACTGTGCTGTATAAAATTAAGCCTCCATCTACAGTGCCGGCACTGCATAAAGGCAACAGCTTGAGAATCAGCTCTTCCACTTCCAATCCAGCTGCCCACTACTGCGCCTGGGAAAGCAGAAGATGGCCCACGTACTTGGGCTCCTGCACCCATGTAGGAAACCCGAAAGAAGCTCCTAGCTTTGGCCTGGCCCAGCACTGGTTATTGTGGCCATGTTGGGAGTGAACCAGTGAATGTCTGTCAGTCTCTCTCCTCTTCCTCCTGTGTATTTCTGACTTCCAAATAAATAAGTAAAATCTTTTTAAAAAATCCTTAGAAAAAAATGACATCTTCCAAAAAAAGGGAAAGTTCCTCCTGAGCAAAGCAAAGCAAACAATATGGAAGAAGTCAACGTGCCCAGAGGCAGTTTCTCCTTTGGGCAAGGATTAGACTGGTACTGCTCCAAAGGGAAAGGGATATTTTAATGCTATCTGTAGAGACCAAAATCTGTACGCCATCAGAAGTCAAGATGCCCAATCTATGACTTATAAAATGTGGGCAGGGTAAACACAGGTTCAGGCAGACCACTAGGAAAGACCACATGACACTGAAAAGTAGCTCACAGGCACACACAGGTCTGAGCAGGGACAGGGAAGGGGCAAATCTATAAACGCAGGGAGACGCCAAGCAAGAATATGCATTCTAATAAATATTTAACTGTTTCTTTCTGTTGACATTTTGAGGATTGTAAGTGTGTGTAAAGCAAACTTGAAATAGAAATTGGATATTTACCTAAGAGATTGAAAAAGTCGAGGGATCAAAAAGACAAAGTAATGAGACCTCTGTATGAGGAAAGTACTATCAAGGGACCTAGGAACAAAAACAGAGCTTAAAACCTCTAGTCACCTCTTGTTTACTTTCTGACAATTTAAATTTGCAACCAGCTTTGTGCAGACTAGCCATACGTTTGTACTCTAAATAGAAGAAAAAATCCATGTTTCAATTAAACCATAGTAGGAAATTTCTCTGTAAACTATAATGGAAATACAGAACTAGTTTTAAATACAGACAAATTTTTCTTATTTTACGTTTACCAAAAGAAAAGTGTTCTAAGAGCAATACTTTCATTTCAGCTATTTCTAAAATTCCAGTTTCAAAGCACAATACAGGGGCCGGCACTGTGGCGCAGCGAGTTAAAGCCCTGGCCTGAAGTGCTAGCATCCCATATGGACTGCGGTTCTAGTCCTGGCTGCTCCTCTTCCGATCCAGCTCTCTGCTATGGCCTGGGAAAGCAGTAGAAGATGGCCCTAGTCCTTGGGTCCCTGCATCCGTGTGGGAGACCTGGAAGAAGCTCCTGGCTTCAGATCAGTGCAGCTCTGGTTGTTGTGGCCACCTGGGGAGTGAACCAGCAGATGGAAGAACTCTCTGTCTCTACCTCTCTCTGTAACTCTTTCAAATAAAATAAAATAAAAAATTTTTTTAAAGAAAAGCACAATACAATCTTCCAAAACTCATTCAAACACATAAGAGAAAGGATGAAACTCTCATTGACCCACTTTTGCTCAGGGGTTCATCAGTTGTAACATGACCTGACAGCTAATGAGTTAAATCACCACGTATGTTTGCACAGATGATCTAATTTAATTATTACAGTGAGCCAACAAAATAACTCCTATTATTATACACATTTTACAAATGAAGAGGTTCAGTTGTGAAGAAATAATAATTTGCACAAGGTCAGGAATATCTTAAAGCTTGGGATTCAAACCCAAGTAACTCTTAGTAACTATGTTTTTCTAGTTCACCTATACTTTTCTTCAAATTAATTTATACATATGTGTGCAAAAAATTCAAGAATAGGATATTGTATTTAATAGTGTTTATTAAAGATTTTTAGTAAATGTATTTTTCATTGTATAGTAAGAATTATAAACTCCAAGAATTGTCTTTTTTCATGAAAAATGATGGAAAAAACATTTTCAACCAATAATTCATGGAATTGTTAACTGTGGATCAGATGTTCAGTGCAGTGTTGTAGTAGCCACTTGGAATACCACATCTCATACTGGAATGCCTGGTTCAAGTCTCAGCTATTCTGCTTCCAGTCCAGTTTCCTGCTAATGTACACTATGGGAAGGAGTAGAATATGGCCAAGTATTTGGGTTCTAGCCACCTATGTGACAGAACCAGATGGAATTATGGGTCCTAGCTTTAGCCTGGCCTAGACCTGGCTGCTGGGAGCATTTGAGGAGTAACCCAGCACACTGAAGGTTGCTCTCTCTCTCCCTCAATTCCCTGCATTTCAAATAAATGATAAATAAATGAAAAATAAAATAGGTTGTAAATCAAAAATAAAGACACCTGGAAGATTATTATATAAGATAAAAGGTTCAAATTGGTAGAAGGATATAAAACTTGTAAATACATATGCAAGCAATATTGGATCACCCAAATAGGTAAAGTATCAATAGACTCCAACATAATAATAGTGAGAGAATTTCATACCTCATTTTCAGAAATGAACAGATTATCTAGACAGGAAATCAACAAAGAACACAAGAGTTAAACTGCATCCAGGATCAACTGGACCTAACAGATATATACAGAACTTTCCACCCAACTGAATACACAAACTTCTCAATAGTTCATAGAATATTTTCCAGGAAAGATATATGATGGGCCACAAAACAAGTCTCAACAAATAGAAATCCTATCAGGTATCTTTTCTGACCACATGTAATAGCTAGATATCAATAACAAGAAAAACTTTGGAAACCACAAATACCTGGAAATTTAAAAACTTTACTCGTGAATGGATCAAGTCAGAAATTTAGAAATTTCTTTTTTAAAAAAATTTTTTTTGTTTGACAGGTAGAGTTATAGACAGTGAGAGAGACAGAGAGAAAGGTTTTTCTTCTGTTGGTTCACCCCACAAATGGCCACAACGGCTGGAGCTGCACCAATCCGAAGCCAGGAGCCAGGTGCTTCCTCCTGGTCTCCCATGCAGGTGCAGGCACCCAAGCACTGGGGCCATCCTCCACTGCCTTCCAGGGCCACAGCGGAGAGCTGGACTGGAAGAGGAGCAACCAAGACTAGAACCCGGCACTTATATGGGATGCTGGTGCAGCAGGCAGAGGATTAACCAAGGAGCCACAGAGCTAGCCCCAGAAATTTCTTGATACAAATGAAAATGGCAACACAACGCACTAAAATCTATGGGATATAGTAAATGTACTAAGAAGGAAGTTTACAGCAATCAATGTCTGCAGAAAGAAAGACACACTCGCACAGAGAAAGATCTTAAACAACCTGTCACTGCACATCAAGGAACTAGAAAAACTTAGAACACATCAAATCCAAAACCTGTAGAAAGAAAGAAACAATAAAATTCAGAGCAGACAAATACAAAAAATTAATAAAGAACCGGCTCTTTGAAAAGAAACAAAATTAACTAGACAAACTAAGGAGAGAAAAAGATTCAATTACACAGAGAGGAAAAAAGGAGAAATTACTACTTACATCACAGAAATATTAAAGACTGACAATGAGATTACTATAAACTATAGAGTGAAAATTCAATAACCTAGAGGAAATGGACAAATTCTTCACATATACAGCTTACAGATATCATGAGAAAAGAGAATACCTAAACAGACCAACAAGTAGCAAGACTGAATCTATAACAGAAAATTTCCCATCAAAGCAAAAGCCTAGACCATACAGCTTCACTGATGAATTCACCAAACCTTTAAAGAAGAATTAATACCAATCCTTCTTAAATTATTTAAAAAATAAAAAGAGGATGGAATTCTCCCAAATTCAATGAACGAGCCCAGCATTAACCCTTATATCAAACCCAGACCTGGACACAACGACAACAAAAAAGAAAGTTACAGGCCAATATCCTTGATGAACACAGATGCAAAAATCCTCAACAAAATACTAGCAAACTGAATCCAACTGCACATTAAAAAATTACTAACCACAAGAAAGTGAGACATAAAAGTTCAACATAAGCAAATCAAAAAATGCAACACACCATAGCAACAAAATGAAGGACAAAAATCACATGATCATCACTAGACTCAACATAATAAAGGTCATATATAATTAGCCAACAGCTAATGTCATACTGAATGGTGAAAGGCTGAAGCTTTCTAAGATTTGAAACAAGACAAGGATGCTAACTTTTTACCACTTTTGTTCAACATGGTACTGAAAGTTCTAGCTAGAGCATTTAGATAATGTGGATTTTTCATTTCCTTATTAAATGACATTAATGAGACAATCAGGTAAATGTGAAATAATTTAAAAAGTATTTTTTAAGATTTATTTATTTATTTGAGGGTCACATTAGAGAGGGCGAGATGCGGAGAGAGATTTTCCATCTGCTGGTTTACTCCCTAAATGGCCACAATGGTCATGGCTCAGCCAGACCAAAGCCTGGAACATCATCAGGGTCTCCCACATGGGTACAGGGAGACATCTTCCACTGCTTTTCCCAGGTCACTAACAGGGAGCTGTATCAGAAGTGGTGCAATTGGGACACGAGCAGCCACCCATAAAGGATGCCAGCATTGCAGGCAGTGGCTTTATCAACTGTGCCACAAATGCCATCCATAAGATAGCTTTTTTTTTTTTTAATGTGTAACAGTGCTGTGATTTGGAGGGGAGTATCTCAGTATTTTTAAAGATACATAGAATTATTTAAAGATGAAATGAGAGCCTGCTTTGGTAGGACATATACTAAACTAAGAATGACACACACAAGATTAGCATGGCTCTTGTGCAAGGATGACCAGTAAATTCATGAAGCATTCCATGTTTTTTGGAGGAATAAGTGCAGGAGATGTACTGAACAGCATGATGACCACAGTTAATATCATTTGAAACAGATTTTTAAGTGTTCTCATCTCAACAAAGTATGTAGGTAAAACATGTGTTATTTAGCTTCATTTAGCGATTCCATGAAACATCTATCATTTTGAAAACCATAAACAACTTATTTGTCTACCAAAAAACTATTTTCTGAAAAAAATGGTAAAGACAAAATGAGTATATCAGATCTTCTTTACAATAAAGAGGTGGTGGTGGATGAGGTGTATGGAGAAAGCAAAGTTGGACATGTAACAATAAACGCTGAAGCTGAATGATGCTGAAAAGGGTTCATTACAATTTTCTCTCCCCTTAAAAGACATGTTCGAAATGTTCATAATATAATACAAAGTTGTTAAGATTGGGTGATAGGCCTGAAAATACATTCTTTATTTTTCTTCATACCCTTGGCAAACATCATCAGCTCGTTAGCTATTTGCTATTTTATTCTTTCACACATAGCTTTACAGATTATGGCCGCCCTAGAAAACTGCTCTCACTGGCCCACAATCATCACTGATCTAGAACAGATTAGAACAAGCCCTTAGAGTCAGGTGAAAGTGTTCTCACCATCATTTGCTTACAGAAGACTCTAAGAAGACTTTGTGGCTTTCCAAAGGTTTTAAAGAGCCTCAGGCTGAAAAAGTAGTATGTCCAGGATTAGCAGCAGGATAATGAAGGTGGGCCTGTGAGACTCTGAGCCTCAGCCTTTGCTCCCAGAGTCATTCCTCTTACTAGTAGCCCCCTTTTTTTTTTGTTGTTTTTTTTTGCATAGAGACAGAGAGAGAGTTATAGACAGTGAGAGAGAGAGAGAGAGAGAAAGGTCTGCCTTCCATTGGTTCACCCCCCAGATGGCTGCTACAGCCAGTGCGCTGCGCCGATCTGAAGCCAGGAGCCAGGCGCTTCCTCCTGGTCTCCCACGCAGGTGCAGGGCCCAAGCACCTGGGCCACCCTCCACTGCCTTCCCGGGGCCATAGCAGAGAGCTGGACTGGAAGAGGAGCAACTGAAATCCGGTGCCCCAACTATTTGCTTTTTAAACCAGGTGGGCCAAGGTGAATGTTCTGTGGAAAGATGTCTCATAGTCTTCCTAGAGTAATTTCTGACAATAAACTCAGCAACCCATCTGGATTTGTGAAGTAAGTGATCATGAATCTAGACTCAAAGCACCTTTTTTTTTTTTTTTTTTTGACAGGCAGAGTGGACAGTGAGAGAGCGACAGAGAGAAAGGTCTTCCTTTTGCTGTTGATTCACCCTCCAATGGCCGCCGCAGCCGGCGCACTGCGGCTGGCGCACCGCACTGATCCAATGGCAGGAGCCAGGAACTTATCCTGGTCTCCCAAGGGGTGCAGGGCCCAAATACTTGGGCCATCCTCCACTGCACTCCCTGGCCACAGCAGAGAGCTGGCCTGGAAGAGGGGCAACCGGGACAGAATCCGGCGCCCCGACTGGGACTAGAACCCGGTGTGCCAGTGCCGCAAGGTGGAGGATTAGCCTAGTGAGCCGCAGCGCTGGCCTCAAAGCACCTTTTTAAAAATTTTCTAACACACCCCAAGGGATCCCATGGCCTACCAGCTGTTAGTTTTAGAAAAGATATCTGCTGGATGACTAGCCCGCACTTGCCCAGCTGGCACTTTTATTTGTTGAGAAATTGCCAAATTTATTTCTGTAGGAGAGAGAGATGTCACATGTAATCAGCATGGTCTGTTGTTTTTTTGTCCTCTCCTTCAGCTACTGCCACCCTCCTTGCCAAAGTGTCCCAACCTCCACTGGCCTCTGACAACTGACACTCCCAATCTCAGGACTGCCAACAGTCTGCCTACTTGCAGTGCAGTGGGACCCTTGCCCAACCTCCATGCCTCTTAGAGTATCAAGCATCATCTTTCCTGGTTACTCCTCTCAGAGCTCCACTACCTGCCCCTTGATGCCGACAGGTATTTCCTCCCTTGGGTTGGCTGAGGCAGGCTTGTGCGCTGGTTGTCTAAAGAGGCAGAGCCCAGAGCACAGCTGCTTAGCCTCTAGTGATGACCCCTCTCACTGCAGTCCTCTGCCTTCAGGACAAGTATGTACTCAGGGGCAGGGAAAAGACGGGGTGGGATGAGGGCAGCAGACTCCCAAGGTCTCTGGACCAGGGAAAAGATGGGGTGGGATGAGGGCAGCAGACTCCCAAGGTCTCTGGACCAAGTAAAAGACGGGGTGAGTTGAGGGCAGCAGACTCCCAAGGTCTCTGGACCACTGCTCACTGCAGCCCTTCGAACCTCCTGGGTCCTTTTGAAACTCAAGAGATGTTGATTCAGTGCTCATCACTATGTAACCAGCAGGAGTTACCCCAAAAGTGTCCTGATAGAGTTTTTCTGCCCAGGGAGCCATGGGATCTTTGGGTGGGGTGAATCATTACCAAATGTGCACACTGACCTAATCAAGTCTGAGGCAGACCATATCTGTGAGGAGTAACACTTCAAAACCAAGGTGGTTTTATTCTACTGATTAAATATATTCAGAATGGAATACTTTTTATTTACCACCACCACCACCATTTTCTCAATCTAATCTTATCTCCTGGAAGATACTGTATTAGCTGGTGTTTGCAATCTCTGCTTGACTTCAATTTGTCAGTGCATTCCATGTATGCATTCTTCACACACAGAAGGCAACTGTTTTACTCCTTTTACTGTGGCTCCTACAAATTCAACTTTAAAGCAGTGAAGAATGGAATAAAGCTAAATAATCATCTGGACTCCTACCATTTCAGCAAAATAAACCTTTGAGATGTTTAGCCACATTTGCTATAGAAGACTTTAGTTTAAATTCAGATGAAAAGTATTTAACTTTACCCTTTTACATGTAAGTGTCCAATTCATCTAGACTTCATATGTACGTATTATTTCCAGATCAAGGGAATAATCAAATGCCATTTACCAAACCATCTGTTCTTTCCATAACTAACTGTGGTGCTAGTGCTATCACATATACTAGGTTTCCTTACATGTGGGGGGCCCTGGGACTTTTTGTTCCAACCCATAGGTCAGTCTGCCTGCAGGACAATTCCACACTAAAGATTCATCATCAGCTTAGACATCTGACAGGGAAACTGCCTTGTTTTCCTTTGACCAGACTCCTGAGCAGTATCTTGACTCCTCAAAGTCCTTTGTACTCAAATATACATTTTGGAATCCAATTTCCACCTTCCATGGAAAAGGACATTGTGATTTTAATTAAAATTACATTGAGTATACAGATCAATTCAGCAGAACATTTTTGTGGAAAAATCTTCCATGCTCATGAATTTTTCTTTCCAGTAAGTTTTGTGTCTTTCAGTAAGTTTGTTGTTAAGATTTATTTCCATGTATGTAGCTTTTTAATACCTGCTCTAAAATACCTCTTTATGCCAGTTTTATTCGCAGTTTCTGTTGATGGTGCATAGAAATGTAATTGGCTGATTTTATAAAGTAATCCTACCAAACTTTCGTACTAACTCTAATGACGTCTCTACGGATACTATAAGCTATCTAAGCAGACAATCACACATCACCACCTATGGGTAATGACAATTTTGTTTATTTCTAAATTGTGGGTGTGTACTATGCCTCCAAACAATACTGCATAGAAATGGTAAGAGCAGGCATCTTGTAAGAACTGTTTGAATATCTCATCAAGCAATTTGTTGTAACTCAACCAGGCTAAAGAGATTCTCTTCTACTGTGGTTAGCTAAAATACTTATTAATTATAAATAGCAATTTAATTGTACTGACTTTTTCAATCTACTAGGATGATTATATGGTTTCTCCTTTAATCTATAAATGCTATTAATACAGTAAATGACATTTATAAAATCCTAGCATGAATCCAACATTTTCAGATTCTGACTAATATACTCCACATTAGTACCCTTTATCCTGTATCAAATGACATGGTTGAAATAAATATCAGTATCTTTACCAAGGGCTAGTGCTGTGGTGTAACAGATTAAGCCACCGTCTGTAGCACTGGTATCCCGTATGGGTGCCCGTTCAAGTCCCGGCTGCTCTACTTCCCATCTAGCTCCCTGATAATGGCCTAGGAAAGCAGTGGAAGATAGCCCAAGTGCTTGGGCCCCTGTACCCCCGTGGGAGACTCTTAAGAAGCTCCTGGCTCCCAGCTTTGGATCGGCTCAGCTCTGGCCATTGTGGCCACTTGGAAAGTGAACCAGAAGATGGAAGACCTCTTTCTCTGTCTCTCTATCTGTAACTCTGCCTCTCAAATAAATAATCCTTTAAAAAATAAAAGATACCAAATATAACACCTTGGGCAAAATGTCTAACACATTAGAAGATGAGCACTCATAATAAATTTAATAAATTATGTCCAAGTGCAGAGATTTCTCCTACAGAATACAGTTGACAATTCAGTCCCCTAAAGATAAACAAGACAACAGCATGGTGTAGACTCGTTTTACATAAAGCAAGTTGATGTATTTCCTGGGAAAAGGCGCCATTAAATGAAGATGGTGGCTTTTTTAGCAATGTCTAAATTAAATTTCTATTGCAAAAATGGTTACATAGCTTAAAAAGAACAAAGGTTGAAAACTCCTGTTCTACTGTATTAGCAAATTAATTTGGTCAGGATTTAATCTTTTATATATGAACCATAATTTCTAAGTATTCTCATTTCCCATTAAAAATATACTGTTTCTTTCCTACATTTTATAATATACTCCCACATCTCCCTTCCTAAACTATAAAGTATGTATTTAACAGGCAAGAGGTAAACTGGAAGTATGGGATAGTGGTGAGTCAAGACTTTTCACTAGAAAGTTAATGAGTAAATTATATTTCAATATTAAAAAATATATTGCAAAGTCAAGACATATTTCACAGAAACTTTAAGGATAAAATAGAAGATTTAAAGTACATGATCACTTTGAGCCATTCCCCATCTTCTAAAACATCACCAAAACAAAAACCAATACAAATTATTCATAGCAATATAACAATTGCCTATTATAAACATAGATTACTAATAATGCAATTTAGGGTGCAGGCAAGAGAGATCTGATAACACTGGCAATGTTTTCCCTATTGTCAAATTTAACTTTTTAATTATATTTAGTATTTACTGTTAATTTAACTAGAGGAGAACTTTATGGAAAAAAACAGCTTTTTAGAAACTACTATAAAAGCTACTTTGTAAAAATAGTCCATTGTGGGATGAGCATTTGGCAGAGCAGTTAAGAAGCTGCTTGGGACACCTACATCCTATGAGGGTTCAAGTCCCAGCTCCACTTCTGATTCTAGCTTCCTACAAACGCACACCTGGGAGACAGTAGATGACGGCTCAAGTACTTAAGTCCTTGCCACCCATGTATGTGACCTGGATGGAATTTTGGGCTCCTGGTTAGGCCTGGTCTAGCCCTGGCTGCTATAGGCCTTTGGGGAGTGAACCAGTGAGTGGAAGAGCACTTTCAAATAAAATCAGTAACTTTTTTTTTTAACAGATGCATCTTGTTTATTACTTTAGCTTTTCTGGTTAGATCCCTATTTAGTTGCATGTTTTTGTATTTTTCCTTAGTGATTATGTCCTAATTTCATTTTTTTTGAACATTTTCATCTTAGCTTTCACATCTGTACCATTTTGGCTTAACTAAAAGGGAATATAGAATATATGAATATGATGTAACTTTGTCCAATGCAAAATAACTATTGTCATGACAGTAGCACACATACAAAAGGGCTTCCAGGTCCTGAAAATCAGCCAAGAAACCCCAAGTCACAGCATGGACGGCACCTAAGGACTGAGTTCACACTTGTATTTTCATAATTATAGCCAGTATCCGTATACTTCTGGGAACTTTTCAAAGATCTCATCTGTTAACTAACCTGTGTTCTCACTGGGTTGGCATGATGTATGAGGGTAATTCAAAAAGTTCATGGAAAGTGTATGTTAATGAAAAACTATGCATGGATTTCAAAAAACATCTGCACCATAACAAACTTATCTTTTAATTCTGTTTTCCCACAAACATTTAGAAGTACTCTCATCTGTGCTGAGTTAAAGGTTGCCTGCTCTTCAGAACCTAGTAGACCACTCAGGTTTACTGTTGGGTAGTTCATGTCCTGGACTTCAGCAGAGCTCACAGTGACTGCACAAGGAAATCAGGAAAGACATTCACTGGCAGTCACAAAATGTGCAACGGTGAACTCAAAGACAACCATTTACCAGCAAGTTCATGTAACAGCCTCTAACCCAACAAAAAAACATTGCCTTTCTCTTAATTACCCAAACTATCGTTTAGAAATAATTATAAACAGAATTTTGTTTGCATGAGAAATGTTCATAAACCAGAGAAGTGATGTATTTGCTTTTTCTAGAACAGTTGAGACCAGTTGTGGCTAAAACCATAGTATACAAAATGGAGTTAGTTACACAATCTGCAACTATTAAACAAAACAGCTGTCCCGTAGAAATCAACCATTTATAACTCCTTACCCAAAAATGATTTTTATGATGACAGCATGATCCTTCCTGCACTGATAATTACAATTTACAAGGAATTTTATGATATGAGTATCAGTACATACATAAGCCTCTGTGTCTGTAAACATGTGCTGAAACCAGAGACCTGAGGTGTCTGTTACACTGCATTCAACTGGGACAACCTCTAGGACTAAACCAGCAAGGGAATAAAACCACACTAACGTTATGAGGCAGTATAAAATAGGTATGTTCAGCAAACCCTGGGTCTGAATAACTTTAAACTTAACTAATCCATGTCAATAGACTGCCAATATTACCATTCATTCTTAACAAAACCAACAAGATCAGATCAGATAACTAGAAACTAAAATAGCATTGGGAGGCAGAGTCATAAAAGATGAAAAAGGGAACACGCACTGAATAACCTTTCTAAATCGCCAACCAAAGGACTTAAATGCTTCCCTGGGGACATAGCCGCCAAAACCCAAACATGCCTTGTTCCTACAATTACTGGTGATAATATCTTCAATGAATGAAGAGGAAAGTACTGAAGTTAAAATCCCTTCTCGGAGGTGATATGGTAGTACAGATACCCAGTACATAAGAGGATGTCCCACATCTCTTCAAGAAGCCAAATTTATGTTACAACAGAAAGCCAGCAGCAGTTAGAGTTACAGGGTCCCCTACCTGTGTTTCTTGATGCCATTGGAGAGAGCATCTCCACCGCCACAGTCCTTCCCCTCGGACATCCTGGGTCTGCAACTGCTCAGGTGCTGTCCTTCCTTGTCCAGGGACTGTGCTGTCACTGCTTCCAGCCTACTCAGGGACTGCTCCGACTCAGAATCTGTGGCAGAGTAGGTTCATGGTTAATGACTTGAACTCTGGTGCGAGACTGCAGTAACAATGGATATCTCCCTCAATGCATCAGGCTTTGAAACCTAAGCAGCCTACTTTGTTCTTCAATAATCCATCCGTTAACTACCTCCTCAGGGATTTTAGAGAACCTGCACCCAATAAGGCCAAAGAGGATTTGTGAAACAGATGTATGCTTACATAAACTTACAATTAAACAGATTTCACATATTAAAGGAGTCTTCCAAAGATTACCCAATTCTTTAAGAAATTATATTCACTGGTCCGCCCTCAAATTTCTATTTTTTAATCTTCCCTCTCAAAGCATCTTCAACTTTTTAAAAGCTCATATATAATTAAAAGACTGCAGTAGTTCTATTTATTAAAATTTAAATGATGCTCAATACTGCAGTTACAATTTTTTTTTTTTTACAATTACTTTTTTCTATAGGTTGTGCATTTGGTACAGTGATTTTAAGATGCCACTTGGGGAATCTACATCCTCTATCAAAGTGCCAGGGTTTGAGTCCCAGCTGTCTCTCACTCCAGCTTTTTTCTAATATGCACCATGGGAGATAGCAAGTAATGGTACAAGTACCACCCATGAGGGAGACTGGAATGAGTTCCATATTCTTGACTTTAGCCTGGCCCAGCGTAGACTGTTGCCAGCATTTGGGGAGTGAACCAGTAGATGAAAGATCTTTTTCCCTCTCCTCTGTCTCTCTGCCTTGCAAATAAAATTAAACGTGATTTTAAAACTTTTGTCAGTATTCAATTATTTAAAAGCTCAATAGCTAAAGCCCAACACGTCCATATACTAATTATCAGGCAGGCATTAGGATGGGAAATCACATTGTCAATTGTCCTATGTATTCAGAATGGAGTCATCTGTTTGGGAATAATGTAACTTATTTTCGACAACCCACTGTAGTTTTCACGCACTTTCACATTCTCCCATCTACGTGGAGCAGCTCAAGGATGCTCTGAGGAAGGCAAAAGCTCAATGGAGCTATCAATAAGGGTGCTAATGGTCTCAGGTCTTGTAGTAGGTGAACCAGAATGTGAATCCAAGCTGCCTGACTCCTCGTATAACACTGAATTTCAGCTCAAAACTGTCATTCAGTCTCCACAAAACTTTAAAGGAAGCCTGAGTTCTTTTTAAAATGGAAATTCAAGACACCTTGTAACTTTCCATTTTGGCTATCCACTTATCTGTCCTCAGAGAAAGACTGACATACATTCAAGCAAATTTCTTTAAACACATTTATTGACAATCTGCTAAATTTGGATTGTAGATAAACTGTACAGGAAGTATAAAAATTGAGAGTTTTCTTTCCCCTGTAGGAATTCCATAATTCAGCCAAAATCAGGAGCCATTCAGGAGAACAGCTGTTGGGTTAGCACACAAGCATGGGTTGGATGGTGCGGTATACCTCTGGCTCCAAATACCACACCCTTCGAAATGTTAAGTTACTTGCAGAAAGATTTTCAATATTGGGCAAGTTCTATTCTGTAAATACAACTACTGGAATTTCTGAAAGCACAGCCTTGTATTGTTCACCTCATAACAAAGAAACACACAGCAACCCTCCTCGTGCCGCTCTCCCCACCTCGCCCTCTGCCCTGTTCCCCATCCGTATTTTTGCTTGCTGTGGTTCCAGCCACCCATGATCAGCTATGGCACAGAAGTACTAAATGGAAAACTTCAGAAATAAAGAATTCTTAAGTTTCCCTTTGTGAAACACCTTGAGAAGTGTGATGAGATCCTGCATCATTCTGCTCCACTCACCAAGACTGAGGGTACATGGGGCAGAGTGGGCATCAGTTTTCTGAAGCAGGCAGACAGGTATCAGCAAGGGGTAGGAAGAAAAAGTGGTGCTAGCAGTGAATCTTTATTAAGAAAAAATATGAACCCTCAAAAACAGTGTTCAGGTGCAGAGAGTGAGCTGCTTCAAGGGAAAGGCAGAAACAAAGCCTGAATCAGAGATGATGGATTGCAGCAGTCCTGGGGGTGGGAGGGCTGGGTTTATCCATCTACATTATAAAATTCATAAGAAAAAACTCAGAATTTGAAGATTGAACAAAGTGATTTTGTCTGAGTTTGTGTTATTTAAGATGCATTATTAGTTTATAATTTAGATGTCATGAAAATAAAAAAGCAATCAAAAACACACCTCAAGCATTTATGAAACATTACTCTGCACAGGACACTGTGTGTGCCATTTAAGAGACACAAATCAAAAGACAGGGACATGCCCACATAAACAGATACTTTTAACAAAAAGCAGATGTACAGTAAACACTAAACAAGAGATGCTAAGAATTTCCATGAAGCAAATACAGACTTTTCCCAAAACAAGATTTCAAAGCCGGGAAAACACAAGTGGAAGACATGCTACCTTCACCTGGATCAGCCACCTGAGGAACCATCCCTCAGGGTACACCACGGGAGGGCACCACAGACCCTCATTCTCCCTGGCGAGCAGCATTCGACTCACTCGGTTTCCCCTCTCCTCTTGCCCATCTCCCTTTTACTCCCTGGCTCTACCTCTTCCCTCTCTACCCATCCTTACTTCTCTCAACTTTGCTCCCAAATTCCTTCTAACTCAATCAGACGCTCCTCACTCTCCCTTGGAAGACTCACAAAGGTCACTGATTATCTCCATATTGCAAACTCCCTGGCTACTTTTAAATTCTTACTTTTGCTTATCTGCCACTGCTTAATTCGTTCCTCCTCTCCTTGCATCATGTGCAAAGCACATGGGATTCACAGAACAGTAAGATCTGGTCCCTGCCTATAGTCAGGCAGAGGTAGACTAGGGAGGAAATGAGTTCAGTAAATTTTCCTAGGTGCAATAACAGAAGCTTGAGTGGCGGCAGCAGGCCACAGGGGAGGTATCTATCAATTTTACAGAGTGGAGAAGAATGTGTCAGCAAAGGGTTGTGGCTGATGAGTGAGCTGAAGAAACTGACAAGGAGGAAGACTGGGGGAGAAGAGTTACAAGTCAGGAACTTTTTTTTTTTTTTTTTTTTTTTTTTTGACAGGCAGAGTGGATAGTGAGAGAGAGACAGAGAGAAAGGTCTTCCTTTTGCCATTGGTTCACCCTCCAATGGCTGCCAGGGCTGGCGTGCTGCGGCCGGCGCACCGCGCTGATCCGAAGGCAGGAGCCAGGTGCTTTTCCTGGTCTCCCATGGGGTGCAGGGCCCAAGCACTTGGGCCATCCTCCACTGCCTTCCCGGGCCACAGCAGAGAGCCAGACTGGAAGAGAGGCAACCAGGAAAGAATCCGGCACCCTGACCAGGACTAGAACCTGGTGTGCCGGCGCCACTAGGTGGAGGATTAGCCTATTGAACCGTGGCGCCGGCCGAAGCCAGGAACTATTACAAGCAAAGAGCAGCATGACAGAGCGCGGGGAGGAGTGTGGTAAGGCAGGAAGATGGCAGGGAATGACCAGGAGTAGAGGGGTGGTGTCGGTCATGGAGCTGACTATTACAATAAAGAAAACCCAAAGCCAAGCAGCAGGGGAAGGAGAATACAAAGAGAAGCTAGGGATGAGGTTGTTCCTCAAAGGTCAACCACAAACTCTGAAATTCCTAGCTCCAAAGGCAAAGAAGGAAAGGTGATCACCACATGACTTACAGAGCCAGTGAGATAGAGTAACCAGTTCCTTAAAAACCATACTCAGTTATTTCTAGTACTATGAACAGAGCTGTTTGATGCATGTAATATGAAAAAGTTTTGACTAACTTCATTGGTAGTAGAGAATCATTCTTAACAGACCAAGCCTTCCTAGAATTAATCATATCAATCTGCCCATCTCCAGTATACCACAGATGTGGAGACCCACAAATATTCTTAGCCATAGCCACCTATGGAGGCTCACTAATCAAGGTCAAAGCCTACCCACAGCAGTCATTTTCAAGTATCCCCAATAAGTGAATCAGTGAGAGATCTCACTGCCTCTCGGGTCATAATTCTATAGTAAAAGTGCAGGTTTTTCAATTTTTCACATATGTAAGTATCAAACAGGCCACACTCTCCACTGTCCAATGTTGCCGGGTAATACACTGATGCCATAGTGCAAAGCATAAAGCACAGGAACAGGTGTGCTCCATGCCACCCCCTGTGTGGGTAAGTACTCTCAGGAAGGAGTGCTTAAGGTGCAGGAATTTAATCTTGGGATGATGAAACCACTCTGGAGATACATAGTGCTGATGGTTGCTCAACAATGCAAATGTACTTTATCCCACTGAACTGCATACTTAAAAATGGTTAAGATGGTGGCAGGAGTTTGGCACAGCAGTGAAGATATCACTTGGGCCCACATTCACATAATGGAGTGCCTTGGTTCAAGTCCTGGCTCCTCCACTTCCAATCCAGCTTCTGATAATGTGCATCCTGGGAGGCTGCAGATTCAGGTTCTTGAATCCTTGCCACCCACCTGAGAGACCCGGATGGAGTTCCACTCTCTTGGCTTCAGCCTGGCCCAGCCCTGACTACTTATGGCAGGCATTTGGGAGTGAACCAGTAGGGGAAATCTCTCTGTCTCTGCCTTTCAAATAAAATGAAAATAAATTTAAAAAATTTAAAAGGTTAAGTTGGCAAATTTTACCTTATGTGTATCCTACTATGATAAGAAACTTACAGCAGCAACAAAATAAACCCAAAATCCCAAGCAAACATCTGTCAATCCAAGGCCAAAGATTTATCATGATGGATAGAAGAACTATATACTCAGGTCCTATTAACTCTCATTTAAACACCAATAACAAAGGATAACCACAGAGAAGCAAAGTTAGGTGATTTTTCTACAGACTTACTTATCATCACAACAGAATGAAACTTATGTTAATGATATATGTAATTAGATTTCGAAAAACATTAGCCTTACAGTATCCTTATTTCCCACACAATTATCTTCTTACAAATGTATTTATGTAGTAAGTGAAGTCACTCAAAAAAATCTCAGGATACTTTATTAATTCCTAAAAAACAGGGTAGGGGATTTATGAAACTGTCCTAAATTTTACCAAATTTTTGATGGGTAATTAGGAAAATCAGTATAGTGCTGAGTAACGCAGGAAATGGACAATTGCATGTGTACTGACCTGAAGGTTAATTCCAACCTGGTTCCAAAAGGACGCATGACTGAACTAATAATTACTGCATATTTTATAGAAAAATGTCAGAATAACACTTGACCAACAGACTATATTTTATAAGAGAAACATGCTAGCTTATAGAGAACAATGTAAGGTACACAAAACCTCTGTGTAATTTACTCCTCATTTAAAACAGTAGTATTGATAGAACAGCTAAAAATCCCCAAGTATATTTATTTTTTAGACAGACTTTATTTAATAAATATAAATTTCATAGGTATAGCTTTGGGAATTTAGCGGTTCTTCCCCTCATACCTGCCCTCCCACCCCCTACTCCCTCTCCCATCCCATTCTTCATTAAGATTCTTTTTTTTTTTTCATTTGACAGATAGAGTTAGACAGTGAGAGAGACAGAGAGAAAGGTCTTCCTTCCGTTGGTTCATCCTCCAAATGGCCACGACAGTGGAGCTACACCGATCCAAAGCCAGGAGCCAGGTGCTTCCTCCTGGTCTCCCATGCGGGCACAGGGGTCCAAGCACTTGGGCCATCCTCCACTGCCTTCCCGGGCCACAGCTGAGAGCTGGACTGGAAGAGGAGCAACCGGGACAAGAACCAGGCGCCCATATGGGATGCCGGCACTGCAGGCAGAGGATTAACCAAGTGAGCCACGGCGCTGGCCTTATTAAGAGACATTTTTAACCCAAGTTTATTTTAATGTAACACATCTCAAATGACCTAGATCTTTAAAGTTCTGTTTATATTACAACCAAGAAATATTTTAGACAGATTTCAGATTGAATGTAGTCCCCTTTCTCCTTCAATTAGGATAGAAGGCAATGGCTGTGATTCAATGAATTTACTTTTATTTTAAAATTAGGAGGATGGGCCAGCATCGCGGCTCAGCATGTTAAGCTATCACTTGTGATGCCAGCATCCCTTACAGGAACTGGTCAAATCCCAGTTGCTCTACTTCCTATCCAACTCCCTGCTCATGTACCTGGCAAAGCAGTGGAAGACGTCAAGAGTGCTTTGGTCCCCGTTACCCACATGCGAGACCCACATGGAGTTCTTGGCTCCTGGCTTTGGCCTGGCCCAGCCCTGATTGTTGCGGCCATTTTGAGGAGTGAACTAGTGGATGGAAGAGTTTCAGAGCTATCTCTAACTCTACCTTTCAAATAAAAAAGATTTATTTATTTTATTTGAAAGTCAGAGCCACACAGAGAGGAGAGAGGCAGAGAGAGAAAGGTCTTCCATCCGATGGCTTACTCCCCCGATTGGCTGCAACGGCCGAAGCTGCGCCAATCCGAAGCCAGGAGCTTCCTCCAGATCCCCAACACCGGTGCAGGGGCCCAAGGATTTGGGCCATCCTCCACTGCCTTCCCAGGCCATAGCAGAGAACTGGACAGGAAGTGGAGCAGCCAGGTCTTGAACCAGTGCCCACATGGGATGCCGGCACCCCAGAACAAGGTGTTAACCCGCTGCTCCACAGCGCCGGCCCCTCAAATAAATAAATCTTAATAAATAAAGTTAGGAAGATTCTGACCCCTATCCTATTTTTTTTTTTTTTGACTGGGGGAACTTTTCAGTTGCTGATGGTTAATTTTTCAGATTATTAATAGGTTAAAAGAGGAGGTCAGAAAGTTCACAGTATAAACACACCGGTCATTCTCATAAGTTATCCTGATAAGCACTTTTTTTTTTTTTTTTTTTTTTTTGACAGGCAGAGTGGACAGTGAGAGAGTGAGAGAGAGAGAGAGAGAGAGAGAGAGAGAGAGAAATGTCTTCCTTTTGCCGTTGGTTCACCCTCCAATGGCCGCCGCGGCCGGCCAGGTACTTCTCCTGGTCTCCCATGGGGTGCAGGGCCCAAGCACTTGGGCCATCCTCCACTGCACTCCCTGGCCACAGCAGAGAGCTGGCCTGGAAGAGGGGCAACCGGGACAGAATCCGGCGCCCCGACCGGGACTAGAACCCCGTGTGCCGGCGCTGCAAGGCGGAGGATTAGCCTAGTGAGCCGCGGCGCCGGCTCCTGATAAGCACTTTTTAACATGACTTCTGAAAACCAGCTTGAGAACAAACAGTACAATGTAAGACTGATGGATAATATAACCTTCCTCTTGTTACCTAAGGTAATAAGAAATGGCCAGGAATCACAAATGCTCAAGAGGATACCTTTACAGTTTATGGTTTCTCATGCAAAAGGCATGCCCAAAAGGTAGTTAGTAAGCCAGGGCACAGCTTAAAATATGAGTGTTAAACTTTTCAGTATCCAGTTACAATTATACACACTCAAGAATAACAGTAAATAATAAAGAAGATAAAGACAGTAAAATTGACCACATTTAAAACAAATTATAAGCTGAAAAATCAGGATGAGTCCCTAAGGTGCTGCCAAGAGACGGCTACAGTAATTTACTAAGGAAGTGACAGAAGCTTGAAATGAAATCTTGGCAACCTGCAGCCAGGGTCAAATCCTGTCTGAGTGAAGTCCAAGGACAAAATGAGCCAAACGTTACAGTGTTGTTTCAGAGTTTCTTAAAAGTATGGCCTGGTTTCTAAGCAACTAAATCAATTTGCAAAATCACACGTGTGATTAAAGATGAAGAATTACCCAGAAATCTTAAGTGCATCCATGTTAGACTACTAAATCCAGGGCTTTCCTATCTGTCTAGGTGAAATCCTCTCTCAAAATTATTTTGAGGAAGATAATGTATTCATTCACTCTGCACAAAAAATAACTCTAGAACCAGTTACAGACCAGTTGCAGGATAATCCACGGTCAGAAAACAAAATAGTTTCATATGATTTCAATTTAATAAATCAATATCTACCAAGCACTTGTCACACATCAGGTACTGGAGCAGGTTTGGAAGGAACAATGGGACCCAGCACAGCGCAATCTAGTGGAAGACACGTGTGGCAGCACTGGCTTAGACCGGTGATTGAGGGAATAAGGAAGAAGCAGGGTTCAGGTCCCAGACGGAGGCAAGCAAGTGAATTGGGATGCGTGAGTAAGTCTCTGAGGCAGGCCAGGAGAACGCTAAGGGCCTCAAAGAAAATGTGGGGGGTGGGGGAGAGAGTAAGTGGCATGGAGGGAGAGGTGGGCGGTAGGAGGGAAAGGACAGGGTCTTCAGATATAGGGGGCTAAAGTCTGTCAGATCAGAGTTGGGACTGAAACCTGGAGGTGATGAGGCAGTGGGCAGCTTTCTAGGGAGTAAAAAGACCACACTTAAACATTTACAAAAGCGTCATTTCCCATAGCTTCACTAGTAATACTGATGGCAAACTTGGTGGCTTCAAACAACAGCAACTTAGTATCTCCCAAGTCAAAAACCAGCTCCATTGGGTGAAAATCACAAGTGTTGGTAGGACCACAGTGCCTCAGCAGGTTCTAAGGTGAATCAGTGCCTTGTCACTCAGCTCTGGTGGCTGCCAGTGTTCCCGGGCTTACAGCTGCTCCCTCCAGTATCTGCCCCAGCCATCACATCAGCTTCTCCTCAGGGGGACTCATCTCTCTCTGCATCTCCCATCAGGCCACTCATGATAGCACATAGCTCCTACCCAGATAATCCTTTCACATTCACCAATACCTTGCTTTCCTAACTGGGCAATATTCACAGGTTCTAAGACCAGGATGTAGACATACTATCCCCGAGGCCTGCTTTACAGCCTACCATATCCAGTGGTACACAATGTAGAAAACAGGCAAGAACAAGTTCTAGGAACAGGAGGACCTGTCACAGAAAGGTACCACCATGTGGGGTCAAAAGCAGGGGGAGGCTGGGCAGGGAAACTGTAGTGAGGGCTGGGCAAGGGGTCGGGGGAGGAAGAAAAGATGTCACTGAGATGTGGGAAAGGCATAAGGAGAGGCAGTGAAAGTGAAAGATGACTTCCTGATAGTAGTCTTCAGTGTGTCCGTGACAGTGCCATTAACCATAGCAGGGGCTACAGGAGGTGGAGTAGGATCACATGTCTGGTTTCCATCATACTCAGAGAGACTTCGGGCCAGCTAAAAATTTTCCATAAATAAATGGGAATACTAAGGTCATTATTATTCTCCACAACTAACCAGTCCTCAAGTTCAATTCATTGAGGCTTAAAATATGTCTCAAATGTATTTCAAAATCTTATTCACTGAAAATATGAACCTCTTCTAATGTTCCAGAATCTATATTAGTTGCTAGGGACCCAAAGTTCCTCATGGAACTTTCTATGCAGTTGAACAGCAGGACTGACAGAATCAAATAATCACAAATAGAAAGTTTTGACTGTAGGAAGTACAATTTTAAGTTGGCACAGACAGCTGTAAGAAAGGATTCACGAAGTCCAGCAGGCTTCCTGGCAGGAGCCTTGACCTTTGAGCAGAACTCAGAGAGAGACATGTTCACTGACACAGCAGTGGAAAGAATCAAACTTTTCATTCCTACTAGTGCTGCTTCTATTCAAGCTCTCCTGATTTCCTACTTAGTACACTGCGATCTCACATCAGTCTTGACTACTTAAACACAAGTATTCTACCAGAATACAAAGTCCTAAGAAGGGATCAGTCCGTCTTCTCTTTGAATCCCCAATTCTTAGTACAGTAAAAGCATATTATAAGATCCACAATGTTTACCAAAAGAATGAAATTTGGTGGGTGGAGTTGTGATGCAGAAGGTTAATCTGCTACTTGCAACACTAGCATCCCATATCAGAGCTCCAGTTTGAGTCCTGGCTGCTGTGTTTCTGGTCTAGCTCCCTGCTAATACACCTGGGAAAGCAGCAGATGGCCCACAAATGGAATTCCAGGCTTCTGGTTTGGGTCTGGCCCAGTACTGCCCATTGCAGACATTTGCAGAATGAACCAGCAGATGGATAATCAATTGATCTCTGTTGCTTTGCTTTTCCAGTAAGTAAATAATCTTTTAATAAAATGAAACTCTGAAACACTAATCTGACATCACCCTATATAAAACCGGTTCCATGACACCTCTCAGATAACTAAATCTGCAGATGCTTAAGTCCTTCATTGTCCTATTTGCATATAACCTAAGTACAACTTCCTACTTACTTTAAACCATCTCTAGATTACTTGCAACACATAATACAATGTAAACACTTTATAAATAATTGTTTTGCTGTATTATTTAGGAAATAGGACAAAAAAGTCTGTAAATGTTCAGCACAGACACAATTTATAAAAAAAATAGTTACTACCTACAGTTGGCTGAACCTATGAATGCAGAACCCTTGACTAGGAGAGCCAGTTGTACTTCATTATGGGTTGGCTTCCTACCACCTGTCTGCTAAAGTTCAAATTCTGCAGAATACTTTGATATGACTCATTGAAATATAATCTTAAATACATTTTTGGCTTTAGCTCTTGTCACTAACCCTCAGCATCCAAAACTCTCACCCTTGCTTTACCTTCACCCTTTTTACAATGGTTTTGTAAAGGACTTTTCCCCACTTTTCAAGAATTTACTTTCTCCAAAGGGAGTATTTTCTCCCATTATTTGTCTGGAAAACTCTCAGTGGCCCTTCAAAACCATCTTTAAACACCATAAATTTTGTGATGCTTCCTCTGACTTTCCAATGGTGTTCTCTGTCTTTCCTCTGAATGGCTTTAATGCACCTCATGCACCTTTTGGTGGTACTTAGTCATTTACTTGTCCAACAAATGTTAAGCATTTCCTTCTTTGTCTAGCACTATTCTAGGGGCTGGAAATACAGTGAACTAACACAAGACTCCTCTTTTATAAGGAACTTACATTCTAGATGTGGAAGATCAATAAATAAATGTGTATTATATGGATAGTGCAGTTTCTTTTTTTCAAAGAGGGGGATAGAAAATTACAGGGTAAATAGGTCTCTCTGGGCACAGAAATATAGGAAGTAGGAGAGAGAGCACAGCAGATACCGTGTCAGGGTTCCAAAGAGAGGAAATAAGGAAAAGCAAAGACCAGAAGGAGAACATGCTTGGCAAGTACCAGAACTAGCACTGGAGGCAGGGGGAGGAGGGCAAACTAGCACCGATTTCAGTGTGATGAAAGAGAACAAGTGAGAGGACAGAGGAAGCTTCCTGGAAGAGAGCAAAGAGCCAAGAACCTAGGACTCTGGATTTTATTCTGGCAAAAAAGCAAAGCCACTGGAGGATTCTGTGCAGAGAATCAACGGGAACCTACTGATGCTTTGAAAATATCACTCTAAATAAAGTTTTCCAAATATCATAGGAAATAAGAGCAGAGTGATCAGTTAGAGAGCTAGTGTCATAAGTCAGGTGAGAGAGGATGGGAGCTTGGGTCTGGGTTACAGAAGAAAAAAATGTGAGATTCTGCTCTGTTTTGAAGGTAGATATGATGGGATTTGTTGATGGACTGGATGTGCAGTGGGAGAAGAAAACAGAGTTTGTGATGGACAATCCAAGGAGTCTCAGTCTTGGCCTGACAAGTGGAAAGACAGATCTCACATTCACCAAGACGCAGAAGACTGCAGAAGGGGCAGGCCTGTGAGTAGACACCAGAAGTTTTCTTCTAGACATTTAGGAGATCTCGTTAGACATTTAAGTGAACATGTCAAGCAGATATCTAAATATGAGTCTGAAGTTCAAGGGAAAGAATGTGGCTAGAAAAGTAAAATTGATGGCGTTATTAGAGTATGAACAGCATTTAAAAGGCAGGGAGTAGATGAGGTCATCCAAGTCAATGTGCTCAAGCTTTGCTGTGCATAGGAATCACCTAGGGGTTTGTAAACACACAGCATCTTATTAACTAGATGCTGGCTGGGGCAAACGATCAAGCTCCAGGTGATACCAATGTTAATATTCCATAGACAACACTTGGAGTACAGAGGATCGCAGGATTAAGTGCAGAAAAGGAGAGAGAAGCAGTTCAATCACTGTACCCTCAGACAATCTAATAGCTAAAGCTAGGAGAGAAAAGGATAAACAAAGGAAACAGAGACAAAAATCAAGTGAGAACAGGATTCAGGAAATCAAGGAAAGTGTTCTATGAAGGAGGGAGTAATCAACAGCTTCAAGTGTTGGTGAAAGGTCATGAAATTAGAGTGCTGAGAAAGGGCTACTCCATTAGGCAACAGAATTACATTACAATGACGACCAAGTCCAGAGCAACCAAGCTGCAATGGTTGGAGAAAAATAGATAAAATAGAGGATGTTCAATAAGAATGACAGGAAAGGAAAGGGGTTGGATCAAAGGTTGTTGTTGATTTTAAGACATTGATAGGGATATAAAGAATGATTACGCAGGAGAGAGAAGGGACTGCATGATGGCCTTATGAAGTGAGAGGGGCTGGGACCCCACACACAAATGGAGGGGTTGGCTTTGGTTAGGGATGTCACATTCGTCACTGCAAAGCAGAGAAGACAGAAGGTGAAGCACACATGCACGTGTGTTGGCACCTGGAGTCACAGAAACAGGAGGAATTTCTCAGTGACAGAAAAATGTCCTTTTAGAGGATGGACAAGAAGCTATTAAAAATTTTAGATGAGATAAAAGTATGAAACAGCATGTAGGAATAACTAAGTAGAAAATGTAATGGGAGTGCAGAACGTATGGCAGAAGTTAACAGCCAGGAATCTCAAGAAAGACCACCACCAGCAGGTCCTGGCATTTGTCTATCTACATGCTTGGGGTCTGGCATCGAAGTGGGGCAAGAATGGCCTGGAGAGACAGGCAGGAGATTGATTGGTTACATGATACCCGATGCAATCTAGACCTGGTAATGAGGAAGAAGAGGACACAGGTGGAGCAGATGTGCTAGTGTGGTCAAAGAAATGCTGGACTAGGTTTTACAGATAAAGAGTTGCAAAACAAGAAAAACACTGTCAGGTCTGAGATGCATTAAGTTGAAATGATGAAAGAAATAGTTCCTGAGAAAGGCCAACTCTAGGGTTTGATTCTAGGAGTAGCCACAGTGGACTGGGTGACAAGACTCTCCCTCCCTCACCCCACCCACCTCATTTTACACTGTGATTCCAAGTCCCTTCCAGGCCTAGGCCTCTTCCCCAGCTGATTTCTGGGACTGGATCTGATTTATCTGGGTACTTCTATGCCTAACAAAGCATCTATATGCAGCAAGCACTAAGTATGTCTGGTGACCAAATCTCCCAGTGCTCAGGAAAGTACAATGCATACAATACAATGTTTCACAATAAACATTAAGGAAGACATTATTCAATAAAAATATTTTTTTACAACAAAGATGACCAAGGTGTAGGCATTGTGGTGCAGCATGTAAAGCCACCACTGGGGACGCCAGCATCTCATATGGGAACTCTAGTTTGAATTCCAGCTACTCTGATTCCAATCCAGCTCTCTGTTTAATGTGCCTTGGAAGGCAGCAGAAGAGGGCCCTGGTACTTGGGCCTCTACCATTCATATGGGAGACACGGATGGAGTTCTGGGCTCCTGGCATTGGCCTGGCCCAACCCCACCTGTTGGGAGCATTTGGGGAGTGCACCAGGGAATAGATCTCTCTTTCCCTTTGCCTCTTCATATCTGTCTCTGTGCTTTTCAAATAAATCAATCTTTCTTTAAAACTGAAGATAACCCCCAAATACTGAACCCAAAATATAGTGGATAACTTTTTCTCTAGTGTGTGCCTGCAATATATATGATTATCTGCTAGATAATTTTTAATACCATCAATGTAAAACTGGATGAAGAGCCCTTTCCACTACTTTGACCAGATCGTACACAACATATTTATTACATACAGAGAGCATTTAATAATAGTCACATTCTCTAATACTCCTTTTGTTATATACAACTAACATCAACTCTTAGGTTATAGGCAATAGGGGAAACACAACAAGGTTTCTGTCCTTAAGGAATTCAATGTTTTGAGAGAGATAAAGGAGAAATACAAAGTTACATAAGAGGAAAGGAAAGAATAAAGTGGCATTCAGCTGTCAAATAAAAGAGTTAACAGAAATAAATGCAGTAAGAACACCAGATACTAGGCCCCACATACAGAAAAGAGACACATAAAAGTAACAAATAAGTAACACAGCCATTTCAAAGATAAACCAAGCAAGGCGAGGAAGACAGGGTCTGGACATGGAATACAGAGCAGTGTGAACAGCGTCTACTCAGTGCTCACAACATACTTCTGAGTTATTGGGAATGACACTGATGACCCTGGTCAAATCCTCCACCTTTGTGTGGACAATACCAATGTAGACATTGTTACTGTTCTCAGCTATTACCTGCTGTTTTTATTCGGTGAAACATTATTGGATATAAAACATAATGGTCCCTGTGTCACTGTCCTCCACACAAAACCAAAGTGATTATGCTACTGCCTTTTGTTTTGAAGGTTTTTATTTAGAAAGACATGATTTTTAAAAGCCTGCCCTCAGAACTGCTGAGAAATGCTAAAACTAGCTTCAATTTCATGCCATAACTATCTTATTGGTTTTGCCAGTCTACACTATTGGATTTTATGCATTATTCATGCACATTTCAACCAAAATAGCATTAAGAGAAAAATCTAGCAAGGAAGCTTTTCTTGAGCAACTGATCTCAACATGTTTTAAAAAGGAAAGTGAACACACAGTGAGAAAAACATTTTGAACTTATAATATAAAAAGATCAGGAATTTTCCATCAAACTTTTATCTTAGACTAGGACCAAAGAATAATAGCCATGAAATTACTTAGTTAACTGGTAATAAATGGCTCAAAAATAATTCCTTAGATTATTAGACAGTCATGAAGTCATGTACTTTTAATTTTCTACCCTTTAACAACTTTTTCATTTCCTCTCTCTCTGCAAGGTCTCATAACTACACTTTGATTTTAAGTTCCTGGAGATCAAGTTTTATCGTTTAATACCATCTCATCCTTGCTTTCTCCTTTGCCACTCTACCTCCCACCTAGAACTCAAAGTGCTAAGTGCAGATGCATGAAATTCACAAGTATTACTGATTATCTTGGGTTGCTTACCAAATATCGTATTATTTTCTACTTCTGACATTTGTTCAGTAACCTGCATTTAACAAGTATATAGAGACCAACCCTGACTCTGTGCCACATATTTCAGGGATGTCAACAGGTATGGTCCCAACCATTCTAAAGACACCAGGACAACACAATGTGAGGCTACAGCAGAGTTGTAAAGTGGAGAGTCAGGAGAGACTGCCCAGGAAAGGAGATGGCTGAGAAAGCAACTGAGAGCTCTGGAGAGAGGAGGGCAGCAGGAACTACAAGTGAAACTCACAGGGCAGATGGAGGCAGGATCATTGTTTTCTTCTGGAAAGTATTTCTACAACTTTTTTCTGCTAGTGGAATTAAACTTTTCCACAGAACTAGCTGGCCTTTAAGTTCTCATATTTTTTGCTTCAGTAAGCACTTGTTCATTTTTCCAGGAAGATGTTCACTTATAGTTACATCTGAAATTTTACTTGATACCACTTCATTCTTATACACACACACACACACACAACAGTGTGACACTGAAATTCTCACCCTTTTCAATAATTTCACCTAACAGAATCAATCAAATCCTTAGGAAGCCATCTCCCTGCTTTGTGGAATTTATGAAATCTTAAGTCACAAAACATACTGGGAAAACAATTTTCTCAAGAGAGTCCATGGACTGCAAAACTTATTACACTATTCTGTTGGCTCTGCATCGAGATTTGCCTTTGCACCTACTATGTTTCCCTTGATCCTGCATATCTGAAAAAGCTTAAAGAGACATAACTAAGGGAAACAGAAAATCACATGGCCTTCAGATATAATCAAATAAAATTACCCTTTTAATTTTAAGGAACTACACAAGTTAGCAACTTTAAACATTAATGTGGTATGTGTCTGGACTAGCAGTTAATCACTGGTTAAGATTCCTAGGGTCCCCTATCAGAGTGCCTGGATTGTAATGTAGGACCCAGCTCCCAATCCAGCTTCTTGCTAGTACACAGCACTGGAGGCAGCGGGTGACGACACAAGCAGTTGGAACCCTGCCATCCACATGGGGGATTTGGATGGAGTTCCTGGCTCTGGCACCAGCCTAGCCTTGGGCTCTACCGGCATCTGAGGAGCCAACCAGCACATGGGAAGCTCTCTGTTCCGGATTCTTTCTGCCTTTTCAACAGAAACCTTTTTTTAAAAAAAGTTTTTTCAATATTAGCATATGATTGATTTAACTTGCTACTGTAACTCAAGAATTAAAATTAAGCTTCAACAAGACAAAGGTTTGTATACTGTCCTTGTTCTCACTTAACTGCTTATTTAATTGCCTGACACCATGACCATTTCTGAGAGCTGAAGGAAAGTCAAAGTGGCCAGAGCACAGCAAGTGCAGGGGACACAGGGACAAGACAAGCCTCAAGGGACAAGCAGCATCTAGATCATGTTGAGACTGGCAGGGCCCTTAAGGAAGCTGAATTTTTTAAAATACTTATTTATTGAGCTGGCATTGTGACATAGCAGGTTAAGTTGCCACCTGCAATGCTGGATCCCTTAACAGAGTGTCAGTTCACATCCTGGCTACACTGCTTCCACTCCAGCTCCCTGAGATGTACCTGGGAATGCAGCAGAAGATGGTCCAAGTGTTTGGACCTCTGCAACCACACGGAAGATCTGGATGGAGTTTTGGACTCCTGGCTTCAGCTTGTCCCAGCCCCAACCATTGCAGTCATTTGGGTAGTGAACCAATGGATAGAAGATCTGTTTCCTTCTGTCTGTCGCTGTGCCTTTCAAACAAATAAAATAAATCTTAAAAAAAAAAACTTATTTATTTGAAAGGCAGAGTGACAGAGAGAGGGAGGGAGACAGAAATGGAGGGAGGACAGAGGGAGAGAGAAAGGGAGAGGAAAAGAGAGAAAGGGAGACAGAAAAAGGAAGAGGGAGAGAGAAAGGAGGAAGAGAAAAAGGTAGGAGGGAGAATGAGAGGGGGAGAGAGAAAGTGAGAGACCCTCCACTCACTAATTCATTCCCCAAAAGACTACAGTAGCCACAGCTGGTTCAGGCAGGAGCATGAACTTCACGTTGATCTCTCATATAGGTGGCAGGTGACCAAGTACTTGGGCCAGCATTGAGCTGAATGAGAAGAGGAGTAGACGCTTGACTAGAATCAGCACTCAGATACGGGATGCTGGCATCACAAGGGGCATCCTAAGCTGCTATGCCACAACATAGCCCCCATAAAGTTGAATTTTATTCCAGGTGCACTGAGAAGCTACTGAAGGATCTGAAGTGGAGGAACGCAACGATGCAGCTGCCTGCAAGGATCACTGTGGATGATGTGTGCTCAATGAACTTCAGCAGGGTGGGGCAGGAAGCACAGAGAGCAGTTAAGAGGCTGGACTAGTGAGTGCAATCCAAGTGACAATAACAAGAAAGCTAACATTTGTCAATCCCTCAGTATTCCAGGTGCTACTTTAAATTAATTACAAAAACATTAATTTCAGGGCAACACTGTAGCGCAGCAGGTTAAGCCAGTGACTGCAATGGTAACATCCCATATGGGTGCTGGTTCAAGTCCTGGCTGTTCCATTTCTGAGCGAGCTCCCTGCTAAGGTGCCTGGGAAAGCAGTGGAAGATGGCCCAAGTGTTTGGGCCATTGTACCTATGTAGGAGACCCACAAGAAGCTCCGGCCATTTAGGGGGGTGAACCAGCAGATGGAAATGCTCTCTCTCTCCTTTCGCTCTAATTCTGACTTTCAAATAAATAGATAAATCTTTTTTAAAAAAGCTTATTAATTTCTTCTTCACCATAATTATAGGATCTATTTGCAGATGAAAAAAATTACGTGCAGAAAAATGAAGTAATTTTCTGAAAGGCATGTAATTGGTACAAATTATGATTCATCAATGGCCTTTGGCTGTAGTACCCACCTTCTTAACCATGACCATATATTAATATAGCACAGATGAGTTCAAGGTACGACTAGAAGGCAGAATGGACAGGTGCTGGTCTGGTTTCGTGGATGAGTCACATAAATGTCACAAATCATTCCACAGTTTCATCTTTAGGACATTCATTTAGAAGTATCATTTATTAAGATAAGGGCAACCCCAGGAGGAACAGGATCTGGGCAGAAGATCAAGAATTCCTTTTTCATGTATCAAGTGACAGCTTGGAGATGTAAATTCAGAGATTATGGAGGTCAGAAATAATGGCTCCCTGAAGATGGCCATGTCCTAGTCTCTAGAAGCAATGACTATGCTACTTTACAATTCAGGAGTGTGGAACCTTTTTTCTGCCAAGGAACATTTGGATATTTATAACATTTTTGAGCCACACAAAATTATCAACTTTAAAATTAGCCTGCTATAGATTTACTGAATATTAAGTCCTGCCTGTAGTTGCCTTAGCAGGGCCAGACCAAATGATTCTGGAGCTCTTACGTGGCCTACAGGCTGGAAGTTCCCCACCCCTGTACCTGGAAAAGGGGACTTGCATACATAAGTATGATACAGGGACAAATTATCCTGGATTATTTTGGTGGGTCCCATGCAATCACAAGAGTCTTCATAAAGGGAGAAGTGTTGGAAACAGAGAGAACTTAGAAGGTGTTAAGGGGCAGCACTGTGATACATCAGGTTAAGTCTCCATCTGGGTGCTGCAAAGTTCTGGCTGCTCCACTTGCAATACATCTCCCTGCTAATGGCCTGGGAAAGCAGCGGAAGATGGCCCAAGTCCTTGGGCCCCTGCACCCCTGTGGCAGACCCGGAAGAAGCTCCTGGCTCCTGGATTTGGATCAGCTGAAATCCGACCATTTGCAGCCACTTGGGGAGTGAACCAGGGGATGGAAGACCTTTCTCTCTGTCTCTCCCTCTCTCTGTAACTCTGCCTCCCAAATAAATAAACAAATCTTAAAAAAAAAAAAAAAAAAAGATGTCACACAGCTAACTGTGAATACAGCATAGTACCTTGTGCCACAGAGTGCAGGTGGTGGTCTATATAGGGCAGACTTTCCTAGAGTCTTGAGGAAGAACTCAACCATGACTGCACCTTGATTTCAGGACTTCTGACCCACATAAGTGCAAGAGAATAAATCTGCATTACATCCCTAAGTTTGTGGTAATTTGTTATAAAGCAACAATAGCAAACATGTACAGAAATTAGTGTTTAAGTTAGTACTAAACACGTACTAAATTAGTACTAAACACTAACACGTACCAAATTAGTGTTTAAAGTTGTATTGGATTGAAAATACAGGTGAACAAAGCAGTAATTAAATTCAATTCGCCCTGAGGAAGGCAAAAGGAGACAGGTACAAAAACAAAAAGAAAAAACGGTCTTAAGGTGAGGTTAGCAAGAGGGCAGAAGTGAAAGAGGAAGTGGGAATGGAGAGTGACGTGAAGAGACTACAGGGGAAAGACAAAGTCACTTATATGAAGATTTTTGTGATCTCAGTGAACTGTATGGCTAGGCCAACAACAGGTCAGAGGACACCTGTCTCTTAATTTTATTACAGTTTCTACATTCTACCAAATGATTCCCACAATTTAGTAAGAGTGGCCACAGAAAGGCTAGCATAGGGGCCAGCACTGTGGCATAGCAGGTAAAGCCACTGCCTGCAGTGCCAGCATTCCATATGGGCGCTTGAGTCCCGGTTGCTCCACTTCCAATCCAGCTCCCTGCTATGGCCTGGTAAAGCAGTGGAAGATGGCCCAAGTCCTTGGGCCCCTGCACCTGCATGGGAGACCTGGAAGAGGTTCCTGGCTTCGGATCGGCTCAGCTCCAGCCGTAGCGGCCATCTGTGGCACAAGTGGCACAAATGAACAAGTGGATGGAAGACCTCTCTCTCTCTCTCTCTCTCTCTGCCTCTCCTTCTCTCTCTGTGTAACTATTTCAAATAAATGAATAAATATTTAAAAAAAAGAGGCTAGTATATTTCAGGAGAAAACAGCAAAACCTGGTGGGCCATTCAAGGTAAGAATCAGCAGATGGCCCACTGGAACCTTCTCCTCCCCTCATTTCCAGCTGCCATGGTGGAATGGGCTCATTGACCTAAGCACTTGGACTCAGCCTTAAGATCCTCCTCCACACAGCAATCCACAAAGTGGAAGATATCACAAACCACATCACAAGTTAATCAGAACTGGCACTTGAGATGAAATATACTTGCCAAACCTAATCTAGGAACCACAGTTCTTATTCTATCCTCTCCCAGAGGAAACAAATGTGGAACTGAGTGTCAAAATATGACTGAAAAGCAAAAAGATGACAGCTGTTAAATATCTACCAAGAAGGATGACTAAGTGTGGTACAACAGTAGCATGGACTTCAATAACATTTTAAACAGTCTTTAAAAAGAATGAGCCAGAGCTGATGGGATAGATTTCCAAGACATGCTTTCACATGAACAAACAGACCATGGCTCAGCTACTTTTATTAAAAAACAAATCCATATGTACACAGCACATACACATGTGAATCCTCAACGGTGCTGGAAGAGAGTGAATCCACTGCTACCAAGAGGTGCGTGGTCACTAAGGGTAAGGGCTGAGGGGAGGAAGTCCACTGTGCTCTCTATGTGCTTTTTTAAACTAACTTCATATAACAAACATGAAGTTGAATGGGAAAAAATTTCATTTAGATTTATTACTTAAAAAGTCAGAGAGACAGGCTGAGATTCAAACAGATATCTTCCATTTGCTGGTTCATTCCCCAAATGCCCACAACATCCAGGTCTAGGCCAGGCCAGGCCTAGCCAGAGCCAAGAGGCTGGAACTCAGTCAGTCTCCCACATGGGTGGCTGTGAACCAAATACTTGAGCCATTAGTTGCTGCCTACCACAATGCATATGCATAAGCAGGCAGCTGAAATGGAAGCAGACCTGGAACTTAGACCTAGGTACTCCAAAAAGGGATGTGGGTATTCAAAGCAGCATGTTAACCACTATACTAAATGCTGCCCCTTGAAACTTTTTTAAAGTTTTTTTTAAGAGTATAAGGGGCCACCATAGTGGGTAAACCTGCTGCAGGTGATGCCCACACCCCATAGGGGTGCCAGTTCCTATCTCGGCTGCTCCACTTCCAATCCAGTTCTCTGCTATGGCCTGGGAAACTAGTAGAAGATGGCCCAAGCACTTGGGCCACTGCACCCACGTGGGAGATATGGAAGAAGCTCCTGGCTTCAGATCAGCCCAGCTCCAGCTGTTGCAACTATTTGGGGAGTAAACTACCCAATGGAAGTGCTATCTATCTCGCTCTCCCTGTAACTCTGCATTTCAAATAAAATAAGTAAGTCATAAAAAATCCAAAAAGAAAGTACCAATGCTGTTGACATTATGGATGAGAATACAAATTAGTACAGCCATTATAAAAAACTATATGGAAATTTCTTGGGAGTTTCCCAAGATGCCGGAATACAGAGGGAACTTACTGCTCTAGTCTAGGAGAAGCTGGTTTAAAAAAAGTGGAGAGTGTGCCATCTCAGCGAAGAGTTAGGAAGAAAATTCGAGAGAAAACTCCATACAAATCAGAGGAACACTGTGGACCTACATGGAGAGCGTAGACAACCACAACTCAGGACCCCAACAACAGAGAGCCTCAACACCAGCTTTGGAGTGAGGTGAGACCAGACTGCAGCAGCCCAAATGACTGGTTATAGAGCTGCAGGGGAATGAGTCTGGCTTGGAGTCCTGCAACCTAGGGTAAAAAAACGGGGGGACACGTTTCCCTCTCCCCAACAATCTGGCACTGGTGTCCAGTAACTAGCCAAGAGAGGCTGGGCACCATTTTGGACACAGGTAACAGCTGCACCAGCTTGTGTCAGGGTGCTCAGCAACCAGCAGAGAGGAGACAAGCCTGGCTGGGAGAACCAACAGGTGGCTGGGTGCTTGTGACTGTGGGAGCCTTGTTTGCCAGGACTGTGAAAACACTGTGGCTGCATGGGAGGAATCAGGGTTTAGCTGGGACTTTGGGCAGTCACTGTGGGTGACCCCACATGCTCGGGGGTCCCCGATTCTATGGTGAGGCTCGTTGCTGCGGGATCCGTTCTCATAACTGAGCATTGCATGGATCCTTTATGTGGTTCTTGTGGCAGCATGGACGAATACTGAACCCACTGAGGCTAGCACCCAGGCACTGGTCTCCTCTGAGGAGAGAAGGTGAGCATAAGAATATGCCAACAGAGCAGAACAAATCTCCCCTCTGATTAAAAAAAAAGAGAGAGATTTACCCACACCCAACTTGGGTGTCATCTGGAACACTGAACAGAGCTTCCTGACCACATCCAGCACATGCCTCTGGGTATTCAATGAAAGAGGGGACACTCTAGTAAGCCACAGAGGCAAAGTCCAAAGATAAAAGCCATCACAGGGTGAAAAAACAAAACAGGTATCTCCACAAACGCCTAAGAATAAACACAGCAACTCCAGAAACAAGAATAAGGAAGACAACATGACACCCCCAAAAGAACTTAACACTTCAATACTAGAATATGAAGATGAAGAGGTTGAAGAAATGCCAGAAACAGAATTCAAAAAGTTTATATGGTAGGATTACTTAGAAGTAATCAAAAGCAAATCCAAAACTAAATAAATCTGTACGTGACATGAATAAAAATTTTTCCCACGAAATTGAGTTTAAAGAGAAATCAAATGAAATATTAGAAATGAGGAATTCAATAGAACAAAAAAATTGGTAGAAAGCCTTAACACAGACCTGGTGAGGCAGAAGAAAAAATATCCCAAAATATCCAAGTTATAAGACAAATCTCTGGAAATTTTACAGTCGGGCCAAAAAAAAAGAAGAAGAAATTAGAAAACTGAAAAACAGTGTTGAAGATTTATGGGAGACTATCAAACGACACAACATACGGGTCTTAGGAATTTCTGAAGGCTTGGAAAGAGAGACTGGATTAGAAGGTCTTTTTAGTGAAATAATTACAGAAACCCTCCCTAATTTGGAAAAAGGGATGTCCAAGTACAAGAATCACACAGACCTCCTAATAGACATGACCAGAAAAGATCCTCACCATGACACATTGTAGTCAAACCTTCCACAGTAAAACAAAGAAAAGATCCTAAAATGTATACAAGAGAAATGCCAGATTACTTTCAGAGGATCTCCAATTAGACTCACAGCAGACTTATAAGAAACCCTACAGGCTAGGAGAGAATGGTGAGATATATTCCAAGTCTTATGAGAAAAAAAAAAACTGTCAGTCTAGAATACTGTACCCTGTAAAGATCTCATTTATGAAGGAAGGTGAAATAAAGACTTTCCATAACAAAACAGAAATTGAAAGAATTTGTTATCACTTGTCCAGCCTTAGAAAAGATGCTTAAGGATATGCTACACACAGAAACATGGTCATCACTACGAAAGAGAGTGAAGGCAGAAAATCTCCCAGTAAAAGTACAAAGGAAATCCAAAGTAAACAATAGGAATATTTATGGAAAAATGGCAGGACCAAGTTGTTACTCATAAATAGTTACTTTGAATGTTAGTGGCCTCAACTCTCCAGTTAAAAGATATGGACTGGCTGAATGCACTAAAAATCAAAACCTGTCTATTTATAGCTGCCTACAAGAAACATATCTCACCAACAAAGATATATGCAGACTGAAAGTTGAAAGGAAGGAAGAAGATACGCCATGCTAACAGAAACCAACAAAAGAACTGGTGTAGCCATCCTAATAATAGACAAAATAGACTTTAACACAAAAACTGACAAACACAACACAAAAAAGAGAAAAAAAGGCACTATGTAATGGTTGAGGGATGAATTCAACAGGAAGATATGACTATTATAAATGTATATGCACCTAATACAGAGTACCTGGCTATTTAAAATAAATGTTAATGGATCTAAAAGGAGACACACACTCCAATACAATAGTAATGGGGGACTTCAATACCCTACTTTCAGCAATAGACAGATCAACCAGTCACCCTACTTTCAGCAATAGACAGATCAACCAGTCATAAAATCAGCAAGGAAACAGTTAATCAATACTACAGACCAAATGGACCTAATAGATATCTACAGAACTTTTCATCCTACAGTTGCAGAATACACATTCTTCTCACCAGTGCATGGAACTTTCTCTAGGATATACCACATGCTTATCCGTAAAGGAAGTCTCAGCAAATTCAAAAAAATCGAAATCATACTATGCATCTCTTCAGGCCACAATGGAATGAAGACAGAAATCAACAACTCAAGAATCTCTAGAACATATGCAAACACATGGAGACTGAACAACATGCTCCTGAATGAATAATGGGTCATTGAAGAAATCAAGAGAGAAATGAAAAAATTTCCAGAAATGAATTGAAGATGACAACACAACATATTAAAACTTATGGGATACAGCAAAAGCAGTGTTAAGAGGAATGTTTATAGCAACTGGTGCTAACTAACATCAAGAAATTAGAAAGGCACCAAATAAATGAGTTAGCAATGCATCTCAAGGACCTAGAAAAACAACAGCAAACTAAACCCAAAACTAGTAGGAGAGAAGAAATAATTAGATTTAAGAGAACAAAATTAAAGTAAAAACAAAACAAAACCCACAATACAAAAGATCAGCAAAATGAAGAGCTGGTTTTATGAAAAAACAAACTGTGGGGAGCAACTCGGACTAGACTGTTACTGGAATTAAGACTTATTCTATGCATCTGCTCTCCCACAATATGGCGCTGGGAGAGAAGAAAACAGCTTCTACACAGCTGCCTCCAGTTCAGCCAATGAACTGTAGGACTTGCTCCTGGTTGGAGGAGAGCAGCGTCCTTGGCGTGTGGGCAGCCGAGTTGGGATTGGTGGAGGAGGACTATAAAGGAGGAGAGAGACGGCATGCACCAGGAACATCTAAGAGGAACATCTAAGGGGAACACCTGTGCAGCCCCCGAGAGAGCCGGCTGGCGGTGTGCCGCTCCCCTGCGGAAGTGGGGAATGTGGCCAGGGGGAACCGCCCTTCCACGGAGGTGGAAGGGACAGTAGCCAACCCGGGAAGAACCAGCAGCAAACCCGGGGAGGGCCGAGCAGACAAAAGAACAGCGCAGGGTCCTGTGTCGTTCCTCCACGAAGAGGGGGAGCGACATAATGGTGCCGTGACTCGGATATGAAGCCTAGGCAGGGTTTAGTGTCGTTCCTCCACGAAGAGGGGGAGCGACACAAACAAAACTGATACACCATTGGCCAAACTAACCAAAAAACAAGGGAGAAGATGCATATCAATAAAATTAGAAATGAAAAAGGAAATGTAACAGACACCACAGAAATACAAATTATCAGAAATTACTATAAAGAGCTGTATGCCAACAAACCGGAAAACCTACAAAAAAACTGATCGATTCCTGGACACATAACCTAAATTGAGCCATGAAGACACAGAAAACCTAACCAATATTCAAGACAGAAATTTATTCAAGAAAGAAAAGCCCAGGACCAGATAGCTTCACTGCTAAATTCTAACAGACATTTAAAGAACTAACTCCAATTTTTCTCAAGTTATTCAAAATAACTGAAATTAAGGAAATCCTCCTGAACTCCTTCTATGAGGCCAGCATCACTTTAATTCCTAAACCAGAAAAGATACAACAGAGAAATAGAATTACAGACCAATATCCCTGATGAAAATCCTCAACAAAATATTAGCTAATCAAATTCAATAAAACATCAGAAGGATCATTCACCTAGACCAAGTGAGATTTATCCTTGGTATGCACGGATGGTTCAGCATTCACAAATCAACCAATGTGATACATCACATTAGCAAATTGAACAAAAACCAAATGACTATCTCAATTGATGCGGAGAAAAGATTTGATAAAATACTATACCCTTTCATGATGAAAACTTAAAGTTGGGTATAGAAGGAACATTCCTCAACACAAGACAATTTATGACATACCCATGGTCAGCATCCTATTGAACACAGAAAAGTTGGAATCACTCCCACTAAGATCTGAAACCAGATCAAGATGCCTGCTCACGGCCGGCGCTGCGGCTCAACAGGCTAATCCTCCGCCTTGCAGCGCCGGCACACGGGGTTCTAGTCCCGGTCGGGGCGCCGGATTCTGTCCCGGTTGCCCCTCTTCCAGGCCAGCTCTCTGCTGTGGCCAGGGAGTGCAGTGGAGGATGGCCCAAGTGCTTGGGCCCTGCACCCCATGGGAGACCAGAAGTACCTGGCTCCTGCCATCGGATCAGCAGCGTGCCAACCGCGGCGGCCATTGGAGGGTGAACCAATGGCAAAGGAAGACCTTTCTCTCTGTCTCTCTCTCTCACTGTCCACTCTGCCTGTCAAAAAAAATTTAAAAAAAAAAAGATGCCTGCTCTCATCATTGCTATTCAATACAGTCTTGGAAATTTTAGCCAGAGCCATTACAAAAGAAAAAGAAATCAAAGATACAAATCAGGAAAGAGGAAGTCAAAATCAAAATATTCCTATTTGTGGATGACATGATTCTATATCTATATCTATTCCTATACCCAATACCTATACCTATACCTATACCTATACCTATACCTATACCTATTATCTATAGGGGATCAAAAAGACTCCACTAAGAGACTACTGGAACTCATAAGGCAGTTTGGTAAAGTGGCAGAATATAAAATTAACAAACAAAAATCAATAGCCTTTGTATACACAGACAACGCCACAGCTGGAGAAAGAACTTCTAAGGTCAATCGATTCATAATAGCTACAAAAAAAAATCAAACACCTTGGAATAAATTTAACCAATAACAAAGATCTTTATGATGAGAATTACAAAACATTGAAGAAATAAATAGAAGACACAAAAAATTGGAAAAAGCTTTCACGTTCATGGATTGGAAGAATCAATATCAAAGAAACGCTCAGCAAAGTAAAGAGGCAACCAACAGAATGAGAGAAATTACTTGCAAACTATGCAACTGTTAAAGGATTAATAACCAGAATATATAAAGAGATCAAGAAACTCAACAACAAAACAAACCCAGTGAAGAAATTGGCAATGGAGTTAAACATTTTTCAAAGAGGAAATTCCAAAGGGCAACACACATGATAAAAAAGCTCAGGATAACTAGCCATCAGGGAAATGCATATCAAAACCAAAATGAGGTGTCACCTCACTCCCATTAGAATGGCGTTCATACAGAAATCAACAAACAATAAATGTTGGCAAGGATGTGAGGAAAAAATTACCCTAATCCATTGTTGATGAGAATGTAAACTGGTAAAGCCACTGTGGAAGACAGCATGGAGATACCTCAGAAGTCTGAATATAGACCTACCCTATGACCCAGCCATCCCACTCCTGGGAATTTACACAAAAGAAATCAGCATATGAAAGAGTTATATGTACCTCTATGTGTATTATAGCTCAGTTCACAATAGCTTGATATGGAATCAACCCAAATGTCCATCAGCTGAAGACTGGATAAAGAAATTATGGGATATGTACACCATGGAATACTACTACACAGCAGTGAAAAAAATGAAATCCTATCATTTGCAACAAGATAGATGGAACCGGAAAACATCATACTTAGTGAAATAAGCCAGCCCCCAAAAGACAAATACCATATGTTCTCTCTGATCTGTGATAACTAATAAAGCACCTAAAAGGTAATATACAGAACTGAAAAAGATAATATATTACCAATTCATGTAAGGAAAGTCACTATATAGCAACACATACAGAGACCCTTAAAACTTTCAATACTGGGGGTCAGTATTTGCCCTAGTGGTTAAGAAACCCACATCTCACATTAGAGTACCTTGATTCAATTCCTGCCTCTAGTTCCTGACTTCAGCTTTCTGCTAATGCAGGCCCTGGGAGTCAACAGTGATGGTTCAAATGATTGGGTTCCTGCCACATGTGTGGATACCTGGACTGAGTTCCTGGAGCCTGGCTTAAGCCCCAGCTGGGTGTTATTGAGGGCATTTGGGCAGTGAACCAAATCTATCCATCATTTAACATAGCAACATTAAAAAATCTATCTATCATTTTAATATACACAAAATGTTAATATAGCCAGTCTTTTGTCTTTATTATTGTATAATATCCAATTTGGTCAATATACTGATTTTTTATTTCTTACAGGAAATAAGGAAAATACAATGGAAAAGCAAAAAAATTTCTCAAAAAACTAAAAATAGATCTACTATATGACCCAAGTATCCCACTTCCAGGAATATACCCAAAGGGAATGAAGTCAACAAATAAAGGAGATACCTGTACTCCCATGTTTATCTGCAGTGCTAACAGCAAAGATATACGATGAACCTATATGTCTATCAATGGATGGTTAAAGAAAATGTGGCATATACACATACAATGGAATATTAGCCTTAAAAAAGAATGGTGACCTAACATTGTCAAAAAATTGATGAAATTAGAGATCATTATCCTATGTGAAATAAGTCAGGTACACAAAAAGACAAATGTCATGTTTTCTCTTATTTGTGAAACAGTGTGTGTGTATATAAATGTTTGGATGCCATATTATTTGGTATATAATATTCATAAATGCTATATTGACTGAATTATGCCCCTCACATTAAAACATACCCTGCATGGGAGACCAGGAGGAAGCACCTGGCTTCTGGCTTCGGATCAGTGTGGCACGCTGGCCTTAGCAGCCATCTGGGGGGTGAACCAACGGAAAAGGAAGACCTTTCTCTCTGTCTCTAACTCTGCCTGTCAAAAAAAAAAAAAAAAAAAAACAAAAAACCTTGTTTCCTCATTTTATGAACTTTGTCATGAATCCCAAGCTATGTGACTTTTTTATTTTTTGACAGGCAGAGTTAGACAGTGAGAGAGAGACAGACAGAAAGGTCTTCCTTCTGTTGGTTCACCCCCCAAATGGCCGCCACGGCTGGCGCGCTGTGCCGATCCGAAGCCAGGAGCTTCCTCCAGGTCACCCATGCAGGTGCAGGGCCCAAGCACTTGGGCCATCCTCCACTGCCTTCCCGGGCCACAACAGAGAGCTGAACTGGAAGAGGAGCAACCGGGACAGAATCCGGCACCCTAACCGGGACTAGAACCTGGGGTGCCGGCGCCGCAGGCAGAGGATTAGCCAAGTGAGTTGCGGTGCCGGCCCCAAGCTATGTGATATTAATATACCCACCCTTGCTTTAAAAAAAAAGTATGTATTTATGTATGTTGACATGTGAAGCAAACAGGACAAAACGTTAAAAATTGTTTTAAAAAAAGACTATAGAAATTAGCAGTTGAAGTGTCTGGGCTCTTCTCTATTCAGACCTCTGTGCATTTTATCCTATAATATCTCAAGCAACTTTTCTCTGGACATCAGCTTTACTGATATCTCCCTCCCTCCCTCCCTCCCTCTCTGTATTCAGGGAAACTCAAGGTAGCACATACCCTATTATGACACAGAGGCCGTGGACTCTAAAAGCCCAGCAGGTGGAAAGACTCTCGGGTTACCTGAGAGTGCATCGTAGAACTCGTCCTCGCTGAGGATGCTGGGAGGTGGTGATCCTTCAACCAGCGACTGTTCTAGTTCATGGTGTTCGGTGGCCAGAGTCTCCAGTGCTTCAGACAAAATTTTGTTTTTTTCTTGCTCCTGTTCCAATTTAAAATTCCTCACCTAAAAGAAAACAAATACACAAAAAGGACTTCAGAGTGACAAGAGACAGAGAATTACTCACAGGAGTTGAAAATTACTTGCTTTTGATCCAGTTCAACTGCAACATCAGAAATGAAAACTGCCATGTTAGGCACACGGATGAATGAGCAAAATTACTAAGCTAATTTTGTTCTTCCCGTGGGGCCTTTTCTCACAACAGCTTAGCTAATGAAAATAGATTAAGAACTAGCAAACAAATTCAGCTCAAATGATCAGGACTGTAGTATAGAAAAGCATATTAGTCAATTCAGAAGTGATAAAAACTTTACACAGAAAATCTCTCTTTGAAAATTAACCTTTAAATTAGGAAACCAGTTTCAGCAAAGTAATTAAAACCACTTTAAATATTTACAATATGTACCACATCAAAGCATAAGATGTAATTCCCCAATTTATTTCCAAATACCTAATGAAGGGAAATGAGTTGTCCAGTAATGACCATAAACATCTTAATTTCTACTTCTGAATTCCTTATTTTGGTTTCAGCTCCACGTTCTGCCTTTAATTTAGTATAGAGAACAGACAGATGACAGAAACGGCAAGGCCTGTTCTGCTCTTCAGTCCTCTGGAGAGGTGATCTCCCGCATACCTGAGTCAGAGCCTCTTCACCTTTGCAGCTCACTAAGACTCTCCCTCTAAAATTCAATGAATTGAATCCTCGTGAAACACACTTTCACCTATTTTTGTAATGGAGCTCTGGAAAAGACCACCATTCCTTAAAATCTCACTCTATTTCTAGAACTATCATGTCACTAGAAAAAAAGTCACTGTGTGCGCTCCAAAGTCTCTCCTTCATGAAAGGCTTCTAGACTCACAGATGTTCCAGATGGTAGAACTGCACTGGTGACGCTGGGTATGAACTCTCCTCTCCCTACCCTGAGCGGTCCTCAAGGTCCAAGCCTAGAGGCTGTTCCGCCAGTATGGAAAGCACTGGGTAGGGTGGCTTCGAGCACAGAACTCGCACCTGCTCATCTGCATGATTTACTCGGCTGAATCTAACCCTTTCCCTTCCTGACGGTGCCCTCGTGTGCGCTCCTTCCCAAGGCCTCCGAGTGTGAAGCTTCTCCAAGGCCATGCAGATTCCAGATCCCTGTGTGGCTGGGATCCTGAGAGCCACACACCAGGTACGGCACTATGAGCATCCCACATGTAGCCTAAAACAAAGCATTACTGAAGCACTCTGCTCAGAGCACAAACAGGGTTAAACATTTATTATCTTGGGAAGCATGCCAGTCCTCAGGCACCTTAGTGTTTATCATTACAGCAACTAGACTATAATTATTAGAGTTCTGATGACATAAAAATAGTAATAAATGTAAAGCAGTAATGAGCAGAAAAGACACCAAAACTGCAAATTTACTGATATAATTACAATGTTTTAAAAAATGAAAAATACCTATGACTATTCCTATAACTGAAACATCCTTTGAGGAGAGGAAACACTCACACTATGGGTAAAATTGTGAAAAATAGAAAAGCTGCTCCTCTTCCACCTGGTGGGTTAAATGATTTGGTTACTGTAAACAGGGACCGCAAATTGAGCACAAGTTGCAAATTGATCCTTTCTTTGAATGGAAAAGATCTAGCGGCACTGTTATATTTGTAGATTCCAAAAGCAACACTGCAAGAAGATCCAGATTGTTTCATTTCTGCCCACCCTCTCTTTGGTTTGATCATTTTAAATAGCCAAAAAATCGAAAAAAAAACCACGGAAGTGTTGCTGACACTGTACCTTTACATGTAAAAATCAATTGAATCATCATCTCTATTTGATAAAATACTAGCATTTTAACATCTAAATTCATTTAGCAGATTTCAACAAAATGACAAAATAACTAAGGTCCAAAAATATTTGGTTTCCTCAACAAAAGCTTATTCAAATTCAATTCCTTCCTTATCTAAAATCACATCACTTCATTCCTGCTGCATCTGTATCTGTTCTCACTTGCTCTAACCATGTTCTGTTTCTCACTGCGTTGTTATTGATTTGAGGGTGCTTTTATTAGTTTCAAGCCTAACACGATTGTTTGCACTGAAGTAGCAGACCTCAACATGTGTTTATAATTATTTCATATAATAATTATATAATTATTCTAGAAAATTTCTAGAATAAGGGTGACATTTTAACTTTCAAATAACAGAAATAAAACATATACCCTCAACCTATGTGCCTTTCCCACAACAAAAATCAACGTAGAATTAAGTCAACATAAAGGTTAACCATTTCATTAGGAAAAAGTTAAGGACTGAATCACCACCTGCTTAACAGTACACACTGTTAATGTCTGTAGTCCCTTAAAAGGAAACAAACTTTAGCCTATCCAGTAGTCTCTCTAGAAAACATTTCAATATGGCAGTCTTTCATTTCAATTCATGCTAGGAGGTGAAATTCACAGTGAACACTTCCCAAGTGAATGGATGCCAGCAAAAGAACCCAGAGTTTTAAAAACAGCCATGTGCTAGCCAGCTCATACATATCTTATCTATTCTCTGATATTATAAATTGCCCTGTTATTTACCTGTTTCACAGAAGTTAAATGAGACAGATAATCATTAAATCTGGCAAAGACATGTTACCCAGTGGTGATTGGTGATTAGCATTCACAGAACACCGTGTGCAATTACCCATTTATAGGAGGTGAAATTTTGGCCCCAATGGTCAATCTGGTGTAGCTCTTTGAACTGGTCACACACTGGTCACTTCAACAGCATTGGCCTTATTAATATCTTGTTTATTTCATGTATAGCTACAATAACAGAGAACGTTTACATACTAAAAAATTACATCTTAGATTTTAAAAAAACACCAACTTACCCAGTTTTATCTGTTGGTTAAGGAACAACACGGACATTTCTGTGGTTATAGGATCAAGAACACTTATTTCAAAAGCTTTTTTCAAAGTAGATGTCTTGGGCAACACTACTTTTGCCAGGAAGCCAAAAAGTTAAAACATCTGAGTGTGGTCATTTAGAAGGTTACTAAAAGCTCTTCCACCCACCAGTCCATCTACCACATTGTTTAGGCTGCAGAGGATGGTGCTCCCATGCAAATGCAAAGGGTCAATGTTACCTCTGTATACACAGTTGAATCACACTCTCATCTCCACGTTCAGGAAATTAAGCATTGTCTAAGGCATGGTGAAGAATGGAAACACATCCTCATGTTAGTTTAGTATACACTTGCTTTGGCAGATTTACAGTCCTGTGTGCACACTAAATTTCAGTTTTCGGGGCTGGCTATGTGATGCAGTGGGTTAATGCCCTGGCCTGAAGTGCCGGCATCCTACATGGGCGCGGGCTTGAGACCCGGCTGCTCCACTTCTGATCCAGCTCTCTGCTATGGCCTGGGAAAGCAGTAGAAGATGGCCCAAGTCCTTGGGCCCTTGCACCCATGTGGGAGACCTGGAAGAAGCTCCTGGCTTCTGGCTTCAGATCGGTGTAGCTCCAGCCATTGAAGCCAATTGGGGAGTGAACCAGCAGATGGAGGACCTCTCTCCTTCTCTCTCTCTGCCTTTCCTCTGTGTAACTCTGACTTTCAAATAAATAAATAAATATTTAAAAAATAAATTTCAGAGTTTTCATGGACCCTAATGCCCTTCTATGCCATCCATCATTGCTTTTTAAATATATTTTTTTCTCATTCCTGAAACCTTTTCTTTGAGTCCTTCCTACCACTAGATAACACAACTCATTCAAGAATATTGAAAAATTAAGAATAAATCTCCCTTAGGGATCAATGTAGGTTTATCTCAGACAATAGAAAACTGCAGTGAAGCAAGGTTGTGCACGGATAAGGGGGACTGGGGTAGAGACTGCACACAGCTTACAGATCACTCTGAGAGCCCTGGCTTTAACTGAGTGAAATGAAAAGCCACTAGAGAAGAAGCAGAGGTAATATTATTTTTATGTACATTTTAATATGATTGTCCTGGTTGTAATGCTGAAGGGACCTGGGGCAGCAGGGAGAAGGGGAAGCAGACCAAGAGTAGAATAGAAAAGATTCCCTAAGACTCTACTGTAACAGCTAGAATAGAAGATGAGTGATAGCAATCAAAGTATTGAGAATTGGTCAGATTGTGGATACATTTGAAAAGGAAGCCTAAATGATTTGCAGACACAATAATGCAGGAGAAAGGAGGAATCCAAGATGATTGTATGGTTTTGGCCTGAGCAACTAGAAGGATCATTGCTACCTAACACAGGAAAGATTGCAGGAGGAACAAGGACCACAAGAAGTGCAGGTATTCATAAACAGGTTACATTCTAGGCTGTAAGACTAGATAGAATCATCAAGGGTGAAAGAGAGAAAGGAGAAGAAACCCAAGGATCAAAACCAAGTGGAGATGACAGAGAACCAGCAAAGACAACCCCCCCAAAAAAAGAAAAAGAGGAAAGAGAATTAACATGAAAAACAAGAACACATGGATCTTGAAAGCCTAAAAGAGGTATTTCACAAAGGAAAAAGCAATTAATTACGGTAAACACCGAGAGGTCAGAGGACAAAAAAATGCCACTGGATTCAGGACAAGGAGGACAATGGTGACCTCGACAAGGGCAATGTCAGTGAGCGTTAGAAGGATGGTGGAGTGGGTTACACAGACAGATTACAGCCTTTCCTACCAAGTTCTGCTCTACAGGAAGGAGAGAATTGAGGCAGCTTGTGGAGCTAAATAAGGCTTTATTTTTTTTTTAAAGATTTTATTTATTTGAAAGACATAGTTACAGAAAGAAAATGGGAGAGATAGAGAGATCCTCCATCTGTAAGTCCACTCCCCAAATGCCCACAATGGCGAGGGCTGGGCCAGGATGAAGCCAGAAGCCAGGAGTTTCTTCCAGTCTACCACATGGGTGCAGGGGCCCAAGGACTTGGGCCATCCTCCACTACTTTCCTAGGCACATTAGCAGGGAGCTGGATTGGAAGTGGAGCAGCCAGGACTCAAACCAGTGCCCATATGGGATGCTGGCATTGCAGGTGGCAACCTAACCTGCCAAGTCACAATGCTGGTACCTCCATAAGGTTTTTATTACAGAGGAAAATATAGTCTGCTTCTACACTAATGGGAAAGGATCAACAGAGAGGGCAATTAGTGATGCAGGAGAGGAAGAATTGTTCAAATTTTCCTGAGTTTGCAAAAGGATATGGAATCTAATCCATGGTATACATACGGTCTTTACTAAAGGCATGGTAATTCATCCTAACTGCAGGAAAAGTGATGCATGTATGTGCACAGATTTATACGGTAGGGATCCTCAACGTGATTTTCTTCTAATTACTTCTGTTGTCTCAATGCATATTAGAAATGCAGAGAACAAGAAACAGAGAACATGGGGAAACAGAGAGGGTCCCAGCACAAGACGCAGTAAGAAGCTTCTAGTCTCCAACATTATGCACAACTTGAAAAAAAAAGTACAACAGAGATTGAAAAATAAGGCGAGTTCCACGGCCCTTTGAAGCCTCTCTCACGGTAATTGTTCAACCAATGCATGACAGCTCTGTTTACAGTTGATTGTGACTAGTCCTCAGTACCATTAAAACATACTACATTTCTAACAGGCACTGTCAAGTTCCTCAATCTGGTTCAAGTGAAGAAGAAAGGAAATCCCACTCTGAATTACTTCCTCCTCTTGGCACTCAGGGCACCCCCAGGTGAGAGAGGATGAGGATGTGTGTAGTTGTTGATTTGCTGACATGCTGGAAATGACCTCAGTGGAGATTGTTGGACAACAGTTTCTGATAATAATTTGTTTGCTCAATGACTTCCAAGATGTACCTTCAGACATGTATATGAAGGAAAAATTTGGGGATAATCTCATGTCTAAGACAAAGCCCAGTAAACATGCAGACATATTTTGGGGGAAAAGAAATATTGGTTTGGGCTTAGAGGTAGGTGATAATGATACATGGAAAAATCAATATAAAACCCAGAATAGCTGACACTTATTTCTGTCGGAATGATTTAAAAATAACCACCCATAAAAATAAAATGGTAAAGGGCCGGCTCTGTGGTGCAGTAGGTTAATCCTCCGCCTGTGGTGCCAGCATCCCATATGGGCATCAGTTCTAGTCCCAGCTGCTCCTCTTCCAACCCAGCTCTCTGCTATGGCCTGGGAAAGCAGTAGAAGATGGCCCAAGAGTTTGGGCCCCTGCACCAATGTGGGAGATTAGCAAGAAGCTCCTGGCTCCTGGCTTCGGATCAGTGCAGCTCCGGCCGTTGCGGCCATTTGGGGAGTGAACCATTGGAAGGAAGACCTTTCTGTCTTTCCCTCTCACTGGCTGTAACTCTACCTCTCAAATAAAATAAATAAAAATCTTAAAAAATAAATAAATAAAACAGAAGGCCAATGCTATATACAAAGAAGAATACAACCAGTTTCATTTTTACATGTTAAAAGGCAGAAAACAGAAGCATTCCTTTTGAAACACAAGTAGGGTTTGCTTGCTGGTATACTATGCACTCTATACAAAGCGATCACTTTGTTAATGGCTTTGGCATTTAGAATCACTTTCTCCTCAACTATAAAGCTGAACCACTTGACACTGATGGTAACATTCACATAGGGAACTTCTACTATAATTTAAACTCTGTCAATATGTTTTACAATCCAGGAGTAGCACTCACAAGGTTATACTCCTAAAAGTGTTGTGTACTTCAACGTATAATTTCCAAATTATTCCAGGTTGTAGTATAATACTTAAAATTTCAACAAGCTTTTTTGTGTCATGTAAAACGGACAACAGAATGTTAACCAACACATAATGATAGGTATTAAACATATTTAAATGTAATGTAAAGAACTATATTGGCTATTTAAAAACAGTAAAATTCTCAATCCACCTATTCAATAAAAGATACTGCAATTTTTAAAAACCTGCTTTTAAAAATCAATCTTCTCAATGCTTTACTAAATATTAGTTCCTGGGGTCAGTGGTATGGCAAGTGGTTTTGCCACTACCTGTGATGCAAGCATCCCATATCAGAGCTGGGGTTTGATTTCTGACTGCTCCACTCCTGATCTAGCCTGGGAAAGCAAAAGAATGGCCCAAGCACTTGGGTCCTGCCACCCACATGGGAGGCATGGATGGCATTCCTGGCTTTGACCCGGCCCAGCCCTGGCTGTTGGGAGTGAACCAGCAGCTCAAAAATATCTTTGTCTCTTCCTCTTTAATTCACTTTGCTTTCAAATAAATAAAATGAATCTTTTAAAAAAAAAATCTGTTCCCGATTGTATCCTGAGTGCCTCTGAAACACTCAAATGCAAGTGCTGAAAAAAATTTTAAAATGAATATTTGAAAATCAACCAATAAATGTAAGGTATACAGTAAAACAGCCAAGGTAGAGGAGGGGATGAGTGATTCAAGACAGCTTTTCATGATAAGATCTCTTTAAACAGTATTAAGTATTTCAAACTTTACCAAGAAGGATATAATTTGAGAATAGGGCCTTTGGCAAAAATGTCTCTGAAAATTTCAATAATGTTAACTTCATTATGAGTTGATCTGGGGCCGGTGCTGTGGCACAGCAGGTTAATGCACTGGCCTGAAGCACCAGCATCCCATATGGGCACTGGTTCGAGTCCCAGCTGCTCTACTTCTGATCCAGCTCTCTGCTATGGCCTGGAAAGCAGAAGATGGTCCAAGTCCTTGGGACCCTGCACCCATGTGGGAAACCCAGAAGCAGCTCCTGGTTCCTGGCTTCAGATGGGGGTAGCTCCAGCCATTGCGGCTAATTGGGGAGTGAACCAACAAATAGAAGACTTTTCTCTCTCTCTCTCTCTCTCTCTCTCTCTCTCTCTCTGCCTCTCCTTCTCTCTCTGTGTAACTCTGACTTTCAAGTAAATAAATAAATCTTTAAAAAACCATTGAGTTGATGTAGCAAAAAAAAAAAAAGTGACTGAATTCCTGATCATTTGTGTAAAAACACTGTTCTATGTACCTAGTACTATTTCTATTTATCTACTACTCCAAGGTCATATGCACAGCATTTTACAATTTAAAAAAGCATCTTTGGGGGCGGCACTGTGGCGTAGCAGGTAAAGCTGCCACCTGCAGTGCCGACATTCCATGTGGGCACTGGTTCAAGTCCCGGCTGCTCCACTTCCTGCTATGGCCTGGGAAAGCAGCAGAGGATGGCTCAAGTGCTTGGGCCTCTGCACGGGAGACCCAGAGGAAGCTCCTGGCTCCTGGCTTCGGATCAGCACAGCTCTGGCTGTTGCAGCCAACTGGGGAGTGAACCAGCAGATGGAAGACCTCTCTTTCTCTGTCTCTCTCTGCCTCTCCTTCTCTCTCTGTGTAACTCTTTCAAGTAAAATAGATAAATATGAATAAAAGGCACCTTTTACATACCACTTGTTCATTAAATCCTAACAATCTTAGGAAGAACGTACAGATAAAAGGACACAAGTATAAAATGAAGATCAGAAAGTTAAAGTTGCTGAAGGTTAACAAGATCTTGTAAAAGCAAACCCAACAAGCTGTCCAGCCTGTGATACTGCCAGTAATTCTTCAGCTACACAGCAATGTTGATGGAAATAGGTGATCATTGGTCTTAAAAGCAGAAGGACTCACTTGCTGTCTTTTAGATGCTAGGTTACTTGACTGTTAGGCAAATGGCAGAGGGGCTAGTGGAGGAAGTGCAAAGTCACCTGGACTATAGCAGAGCATTTGTTAACACCATCCTTTAGATTTCCTGTCAGGGATCACAGCAGTGACAAGTGACAAATTCATTGGGTAGAATAAACACCCTCTAGAACAGCTTCTCAGTTCAAGCACTGGTCCATCTTGTTCCAAAGTGCTGCTCAGAGTGCAGGTTCCCAACAAGAGCCAGCTCTCAGGCTCACTTCAGATTTCCATATGCGTGTGTTTTAATAAGATGGCCCGATTTCAGCCCTACTCACTACATACTTCCAAGAATGAGTGAGACTGGGTACCAAGACTGCTGCTGTTCTTTTTCTTTAGAGTTCCCCAGCTCACTACCTGGCAACACTGCCGCCGACCAAAAGTTTACATTTCTCAGTCCCCCTGGCAGTTACAGCCCATGACTAAGCAAGTATTGTGTAGAACTTACCAGAGCTGCTTAAAGGGAAGGACTCTCACTCCTTTTCTCCACCCTTTCCTCCTTCCTGCTTAATAGAATATTTGATACTTGGCAATGGTTCCTGACACCTGAACTGCCACACTAGGCCCAGAGGGACCGCCTCCTCTTGTCTTCTTTAAGGTGACAAAAACATAAGTTTTTAATGTAAGCATTATTTGAGATTTTTTTTTTTGCTTGTTAAATGGTACTAACACTAATATATGTAATGTTTTATAACAACCACAGACTATTCTCTTATGAATCCTTGATTAAAACTATTTTGAAGAGGGGCCAGTAATCTGGCATAGTGGGTAAAACCACCACCTGTGATGCTGGCATCCCATAGGATGCCTGTTCAAGTTCTGGTGCTCCGCCTCCAATCCAACTCCCTGCTAATGCACCTGGAAAAGCAGTGGAAGATGGCACAAGTGCTTGGGCCCCTGCACCCATGTGGGAGATCCAGAACACCTGGCTTCCTCCTGGCCCAGCCCTGGCCCTTAAAGCCATTGGATAGTGAACCAAGGGATAGAAGATTTCTCTCATTTTGGGTACAAGTTAAGGCTCAAATCAAACTAAAGCTTTTAAAATATTAAAAGTAGTTTTGTTTGAATTCTTTCCTGAAGACTATTTGGTTTGCTTTTTTAAACCATATTTCATCTTCATTTCCTTTCTGTAGAATTTCTGGAAGCCACCAACAACTGCCTCTCACTCCCTAAAGAAATGCCCTTCTCTGTGAAATAAAAGAGAAAACTGAAAGAAAAAAATGTAAAAATAAGAAATAAAAATATTTGACCATTTAATAACACTAAAAAGAGATCACTCTTTTTTGTAATTCTACCTTTCAAATAAAATATTTTAAAAATATATTTTGAAGAACCTCAGTTTAATAACACACACACACACACACACACACACCCCAAAAGCACAAGCAAGGAAACTTTAAAGCTTTGGTGCAAAGACCACCATCAACAAAGTAAAAAGAAAATACAAAATGGGAGAAAATATTTGCAAATCAATTATCTGATAAAGGTCTAATATCTAGATTATACAAGTATATGCAAATGAAGAACTCGTTTTATAACAAATAACCTAATAAAAAATGGGCAAAGGACTTGAACAGACATCTGTCCAAAGATGATCATACAAATTGCAACAAGCACATAAAACGATGTTCAACATTTAATGTACATTAGAGTAATGTACATTATAACCATAATGAGAAATTACTTCATACCCCCTGGAATGGCTATGATTTAAAAAAAAAAAAAATAGAAGTAGGTATTTACCTTAGCAATTAAGACTCCCTCACCCTCTTAGAGCACCTGAGTTCAATACTTGGCTCTGGCTCCTGTATCCACCTTCCTGCTAATGTGAATCCTGGGAAGTAGCACAGATGGTCAAGCAACTGGGTTCCTGCAACCCATGTGGGAGATCTTGAGTCCTGGCTCCTGGCTTTGGCAGTTAAGGGGAATGAACTATTGATATGTGCTCAAAATAATTACATTGTCTCATCTCTCAAAAAGCATATACTATATGATTCCATCAATATAAAATTCCTACTAATCCCTAGTATCAGAAAGCTACTGGTTACCTGTGAACAGAGATGGAAGAAAAAAACACAAAGTATGACTCAGAGGTAGGAAAGAATGGAAATATTCTTTATGTCAATTTAGGGGATGGATATAAACGTATGTAGATGGATGTAAATGTAGGAGCATATGTCAAACCTCATTAAACTATAATATACTGCCATTTACTGCTCATCTATTATAGCTTAATAAATTACAACTTACAAAAAGAATAACAGGAATGGCATGGTAGAGACTGCTCATATAATGACAATGGGATTTAAAACAATCTTTTTCTAATGTTGTCTTTAAAATATTTTCAGAATAGCTATGATGAAGAAAAATCCCTACTCTGTTATTATTGAGAACAATGTAGGATATTAGGCAGCACTGTAAGCTGCATATTTTTATGTTTACACCCCAATATAAATTGAAACACCAAAATCCTGCCAGTGGCTGCTGTATTCTGATATTTAAATCCTATATACTTGACAGAAAATAACTTTTGATATACTCCTGTACCTTACATATATACATCTCATATATACATTTTATAACTAGAAAAATTTTCAAAATATATCTATTTAGGAACTGATGTTTACATCATCAAATCTGTAACACATCAAAGTGAAACAATGTTTCTAAGGTGCTGGTAAATAGTGCGGAACACATGGTTTTCTCAGATGTCTAGTATGGGAGCCCATGGTTGCAAAGCTCCTACCTAAAAATAACTACTCTTATATAATCACCACAGACTTGTGTTTTTATATATCCTTGAAATACATTTCTTTTTAGAGACATACTGCTGTAGAAAATTTTAATCATAACCTGACCAAGCCTTATTTTCAGAAGTGATGCAGAAGCTCTAAGTTAACAGAAAGTTATAGATAACTGAACCATAGCAACTGTAATTTAAATGACATTTGTTGTGATTTCATATATTGCACGTGTCTGTATGTGTTTGAATTTTCACTTGGGGGGGAGGGGGGGGGAAAGAGAGAGAGAGTAAGTAAGTTCCATTTTCCGGTTCATTTCCCAAATGTCCACAATAGCCAGGGCTGGGCCAAGCTAAAGTCAGGAGCCCAGAACCCAATCTGGGTCTCCCACATTGGCGGCAAGGATGCAAATACTTGAGCCATCACCTGGTGTCTCCCCAGATATGCATCAGCAGGAAACTAAATCAGAAGCAGAGGTGGGTCAGAATCAGCCCTTAAGGCTTCCTGGTCTGTCTGAAAAGCCAAGACACTGTGGCAAAAAATATTCTACATGAAGGATCTCTGTGAGTGAGACTCCTGCAGAAGAAGAGGCCATCAAAGAAGGATGTATTTTTCTCTAAAGGGAGGAGAGAACTCCCTTTATGGCCTTGTCTAAATATTGATGGAGTTTGTGGACTCAAAAGGCTTCCAAAGCCTAGGCAGTCCATGACAAGAGCCTTGGGTAGTCACTGACGTCATACATAGGCGTGTTGTTAAATTAACAACAGGAGTCACACTGTGTACTAACACCCCATTGCAGGACCACTGTCCTCAATGAGTTGTATTATGAGAGGTAACTGTAAAACTAGTTTCCAGTTTCTGTGTGTGTCTGTGTGCAAATTGTTGAAATCTTTACTTTGTATAGAGTTGATCTTCTGTGTACAAAGTTAATTGAAAATGAATCTTAATGGAGAATGGGACTGAAAAGGAGAGAGGGGGGAGGAGGAGGGGTGGGAGAGTGGGAATGGTGGGAAGAATAAACTATATTCCTGAAGTTGTACTTTTGAAATTTGTATTCTTTAAAAAATAAATTAAATGAACTAAAAAAAAAAAAAAAAAAAGCACAAGAGGGACACAATGGAGGGAACCAGGCACTCCAATGTGGCATCTTAACCACTAAGCTGAATGCACACCCCCACAGAGAACATTTTTTGTAGGGGTGATGAGATGCCCATTTCCCTGATCTGATCAATACACAATGTACACATGTACTGAAACAGCACACAATCCACCATAAATATGCACAATTATTATGTACCAGTTAAAACAAAAACAAAAGTATGTATTAAACACAGAACATTTCTGTTACCTCTTCCCACAAATTCTTAAGATCCGCTTCACAATCATTTTCCCTTTCTCTCCACTCAGATCATTTCTCTGCAGTCCACTATTTGGACAGCTCTGCTAATACAAACTTCAAGAGCAAATACTGAGCTGGCGCAGCGGCTCAACAGGCTAATCCTCCACCTAGCAGCGCCGGCACACCGGGTTCTAGTCCCGGTCGGGGTGCCGGATTCTGTCCTGGTTGCTCCTCTTCCAGTCTGGCTCTCTGCTGTGGCCCGGGAAGGCAGTGGAGAATGGCCCAAGTGCTTGGGCCCTGCACCCCATGGGAGACCAGGAGAAGCACCTGGCTCCTGCCTTCGGATCAGCGCGGTGCACCGGCCACGGCGGCCATTGGAGGGTGAACCAACGGCAAAGGAAGACCTTTCTCTCTGTCTCTCTCTCTCTCTCACTGTCCACTCTGCCTGTCAAAAAAAAAAAAAAAAAAAAAAGCAAATACTGTTGTTTTAATAACCCACATTTTATTTTTACAAAACAAAAATTTGTGAGCAAATAACATTGTATATAAAATAAAATACTGATTAAGCAGCCAAAATAATTTGAAAATTCCCAAAGTCCTAAAACAATAATCTTGACTTCTTATTTTCCCTTCTCCAGGTAGAACTAAATTTTTTTCTGATCTTTTCAAAAGAAAAAAAAAAAAGACTGAGGGATGACTGTGAACGTGGTCTCAAGTGTCCCTTTCACATCCAGTAGTAACTCCTGAGCAACTCAGAGTCAATCATTCCACTGTACTCTTCACCCAACAAATATTTATCAACCACCTACACCATGCCACCCTCGCCAGGAGGTTGGCAGTGAATAAAACAGACAACAATTCCCGTACTCATCAAACTTACAGCCTACTGTGGGGAAGGAAGGAAGGCCAACCAGTGAAAAATACTCAGTGCTGTTGATGGTGTAAAACACTGCAGACAAAAACATGGCTGTGAAGACGAAAGGAGTGCTGGGGGTCAGGGCTGCCATCTTACACAGGCAGCCAGAAGGCTCGCTGAGACACCACTGGATTCAAGGCTGACTGCGGGAGGGACAGCGCCAGGCAAGCAGCTGGGATAATGTTCTGCCCACAAGAAGAGCAAGGGTTCTGAGGCAGGCCTGGGCTCCCGAGTTTATGGGACAGTGGGAGGCCTCTGTCCTCACTACACAGGAGAGTGAAGGTGCATGAAGGCCCAACCCGGAGGGCAGCACAGCCTACCACAGCAGGTGGCAGGCACTCAGGATGCAAAGTCAACCCAGAAGCCATGCTCTATACCCGCAGCCAGGGAGACACAAGCATTATTTCTGGATGGCACATTTTAAGAAAAAAACCTAAGACGGGTAAGTAAAACACCAAAGAAGGGAAGGATGTGGAAAGCTCGGCAGAGCGGCATCCCAGAAGGAAACAAGATGGTCTAGGGAAAGAATTTACTCCAAATAGTTGAAGAGCTGTCACGAGAGGACCCGTGCCCTGCCATGATGTCACAGGGCACAGCCCAAGAGCCACGAATTCTCGCAGGGCGGGGAAAACCATTTTACTTGACACTGGTTCCCCAGTGCAATGGATGCCCTTTAGAGACAACTCATGCAGAACATCAGGAGCAGCAGCAGGAGCTCACACCTATGCTTGTTTACTCTGGGCCAGCTGTTAAGCTACACATGTGGCTTACCTCATACAATCCTCTCCACCCACAAGCTTGAGAGGGAGGTATTATCACAAATGAGGAGACTCCAAGCTGGGTGTCATAACATGACCTGCTGAGGATCACACAGCTGGTGAGTGACAGGGCTTTTCTCTTCAAACCCATGTCTGCTGGACTCAGGCTGCAAGGTCTCAGCCACTGTAGCATACTGCCTGTCCGTCCACTGCTGGAAGCACTTACAGAACACACAACAGCCATATGGCAGGCACAAGTTACATGGACTATTCCTGTAAGCAGATAAGGCCAAGGTGACCCCTAAGATCTCTATGACCCGACACCATCAAATTATTAGAGAACATTGGAGAAACACTGCAAGATATAGGCACAGGCAAAGACTTCTTGGAAAAGACCCCAGAAGCGCAGGCAGTCAGAGACAAAATCAACATTTGGGATTGCATCAAATTGAGAAGTTTCTGTACTTCAATAGAAACAGTCAGGAAAGTGAAGAGGCAACTGACAGAATGGGAAAAAATACTTGCAAACTATGCAACAGATAAAGGGTTGATAACCAGAATCTACAAAGAAATCAAGAAACTCCACAACATCAAAACAAACAACCCACTTAAGAGATGGGCCAAGGACCTCAATAGACATTTTACAAAAGAGGAAATCCAAATGGCCAACAGACACATGAAAAAATGTTCAAGATCACTAGCAATCAGGGAAATGCAAATCAAAACCACAATGAGGTTTCACCTCACCCCGGTTAGAATGGCTCACATTCAGAAATCTACCAACAATAAATGCTGGTGAGGATGTGGGGAAAAAGGGACACTAACCCACTGTTGGTGGGAATGCAAACGGGTTAAGCCACTATGGAAGTCAGTCAAGATTCCTCAGAAACCTGAATATAGCCCTACCATTCAACCCAGCCATCCCACTTCTTGGAATTTACCCAAAGGAAATTAAATTGGCAAACAAAGAAGCTGTCTGCACATTAATGTTTATTGCAGCTCAATTCACAATAGCTAAGACCTGGAACCAACCCAAATGCCCATCAACAGTAGACTGGATAAAGAAATTATGGGACATGTACTCTATAGAATACTATACAGCAGTCAAAAACAATGAAATCCGGTCATTTGCAACAAGATGGAGGAATCTGGAAAACATTATGCTGAGTGAATTAAGCCAGTCAGTCCCAAAGGGACAAATATCATATGTTCTCCCTGATCGGCGACAACTAACTGAGCACCAAAGGGGAAACCTGTTGAAGTGAAATGGACACTCTGAGAAACAGTAACTTGATCAGCTCTTGTCCTGACTGTTGATGTACAACGTAATACTTTATCCCTTTTAGTATTTTTGTGTGTGTGTTCTAGCACTATCGGTTGAACTCTGTAATTAACACACAATTATTCTTAGGTGTTTAAATTTTAACTGAAAAGTGATCCCTGTTAAATGTAAAAGTGGGAATAAGAGAGGGAGGAGATGTACAATTTAGGACATGCTCAATCGGACTTGCCCCAAATGGGGTAGTTAGAAACGTGCCAGGGGATTCCAATACAATCCCATCAAGGTGGCATGTACCAATGCCATCTCATTAGTCCAAGTGATCAATTTCAGTTCACAGCTGATCACACTGATAGATCTAAGAGTCAAAGGGATCACACAAACAAGACTAGTGTCTGCAAATACTAACTGATAGAATCAAAAAGGGAGAGAACAATCCAACATGGGAAGCGCAATACACAGCAGACTCATAGAATGGCAGATGTCCTAAATAGCACTCTGGCCTCAGAATCAGCCCTTAAGGCATTCGGATATGGCTGAAGAGCCCATGAGAGTATTTTAAGCATGGAAGCCAAGACACTCTGGAAAAAAAAAAAGACCTAAATGAAAGATCTCTGCAAGTGAGATCCCAGTGGAAAGAACGGGGCCATCAAAGAAGGAGGTAACTTTCTCTGAAGGGAGGAGAGAACTTCCACTTTGACTATGAACCTGTCAGAATAAGATCAAAGTCGGCGAACTCAAAAGGCTTCCATAGCCTTGGCAACTCATGACTAGAGCCTAGGGAGATTACTGACGCCATAAACAAGAGTGTCAAATTGTTAAGTCAACAACAGGAGTCACTGTGTACTTACTTCTCATGTGGGATCTTTCCTTAATGTGTTGTCCAATATGAAGTAATGCTACAACTAGTACTGAAACAGTATTTTACACTTTGTGTTTCTGTGTGGGTGCAAACTGATGAAATCTTTACTTAATATAGACTAATTCAATCTTCTGTATATAAAGATAATTGAAAATGAATCTTGATGTGAATGGAATGGGAGAGGGAGCAGGAGATGGGAGGGATGCGAGTGGGAGGGAAATTATGGGGGGGGGGCATTGTAATCCATAAACTGTACTTTGGAAATTTATATTTACTAAATAAAAGTAAAAAAAAAGAATTTTATGGTTAAGCTTTTTTAAAGTTTTCCTTGAGTTCAAAGCTGTTGGAAATTTTGCACTCCTAGGTACAAGTTAAAGATCAAGTCAGAACAATTTAACAATAAAATGTTAAATCTCGGCCGGCGCCGCAGCTCAATAGGCTAATCCTCCACCTAGCGGCGCTGGCACACCGGGTTCTAGTCCGGTCAGGGTGCTGGATTCTGTCCCGGTTGCCCCTCTTCCAGGCCAGCTCTCTGCTGTGGCCTGGGAAGGCAGTGGAGGATGGCCAAGTGCCTTTCAGATCAGCGCGGTGCGCCGGCCGCAGCACGCCAACCGTGACGGCTATTGGAGGGTGAACCAATGGCAAAAAGGAAGACCTTTCTCTCTGTCTCTCTCACTATCCACTCTGCCTGTCCAAAAAAAAAAAAAAAAAAAAACAACACACACAAAACCACGCAAATAAATCTTTAAAAAAAATGTTAAATCTCTGTTCAAATCTAATGCTCAGGATAGTGATTTTCTGGCTTTGAACAATAAATATTCTACTTTATTAGTTTCCATGTACAAGTTAAGGTAGGCCTGACTGTCCTGAGCATAACAATTTCCTTATCTCAGATTTTGTATTTGTGGTGACTCAAACACGCCTTCCTTTTTATTTTCCTATGCTACCTCTGTAGAAAAAACTTTTCAATTAACTATAATCATTCCAACTATAGCAGCAAAACAACACTTGGGATCTAAGGTACAGAACTATAATAAAGTAGAATACAGATTTATAAACTGAGTCTCCAGTCCATGAACACTTCAAGGATCATTCCTACTTGTGGAGCTGCTTTTCAGCTGCTAACTGAAGGGAAAGGACAGGACATTGATGAAGAATTGGAGCTGTCCACACCCCATTGCAAGCAGAGCCCTGGCTATGCAGTCTGAAAAACAATGAAAAGTCATTGTTTTGCAGGGTAACTATGAGCTGATGTAAGGATAGTATGGCAGCCTCAGCGTTAATGTGTGTAAAGAAAATATAAATTATACCTATAACAAGCTCCTCATACCACACCCATGGTGATGACTATCAAATAGAAAGAAAAAAAAAAAAAACAAGAAGGAGGAGAATGTAAAGAAACTGGAATCCTTCTGTACTACTGACAAGAATGTAAAATGGGGGTTAGGTGAGGTGGGGTAGGGGGTTAAGCCACAGCTTGGGACCCTACAACACATATTAGAGTGCTGATTCAAGTCCCAGCTACTCCACTTCCAATTCAGCATCCTAATAATGTGCACCCTGGGAGGCAGCAGATGATGGCTCAAATGTTTGGGCCCTGTCACCCACATGGGAGACCTGGATGGAGTTCCAGGCTCCTGGCTTCTGCCTGGCTCAGCCTTGGCTAATATAAGCATTAGGGGAATAAACCAACAAATAGAAGTTCATTCTCTTCATCTTGCCTTTCATGAAGATGAAAAAATAAGTATTTTTTAAGAATGTAAAGTGATGTGGCTACTATTGAAAATAAAGAAGTTCCTTAAAAAATTGAAAATAGAGACATTTACCTTAATGGTTAAAAAGCCGGTTAGGGTGCTTTAGAACCACATTGGAGTGTCTGGACTTGTTTCCTGCTGATGCAGACTGAGAACAACAACTAGGGCACTCATTCAGAGACCTAAGTTGAGATACTGGCTCCTAGCATGGGCCTAGTGCTAGCCATTGCAATGGGAAGTGACCCAGCATATGGGTCTGCATGCTCTCACATGCTCTCTCTCAAATAAATTTAAAAAGAATTCAAGACCCAACAATCCCACTTCTGTGTATATACCAAAAAGAGGCAGAAATAGAGACTCAAAGAGGTATTTGTATATCAGTGTGCGCAGCAGCATTCTTCACAATGGCCAAGGGGTAGAGGCAACCCGAGTGTCTACAGATGAATGCATAAACAAGACATGGTACATCTACAGAATGCAATTATGCATATTCAGCCTTAGAGAGAAGGAATGTTGACACATGCTGTAACATGGATGGGTCTTATGTTAAATCAAACTCAGACACAAAAAGCAAATACTGTATGTACTTACAGGAGTCAAATTCATACAGACAGCAGAACAGTGGGAGCCATGGACTGACAGGCAGAAATGGGATGTTATTATTTAATGGGTGCACTGTTTAAGATGAAAAGATTTCTGGAGATGGATGTGGTCGTGGTAGTCCAACAATGTGAATGTACTTAATGCCAGTGAACTAGATAGTTAAGAAAAGTTAAGATAGTGTATCTTTGTATATTTTAACACCAATGTAAGTAATATATTTTCTTCCAAGTATTGGATTAATATCTTTATAGTAATATTGACTTTCATCAACATGGAAAGAAAAACTACCAATGTAACATTTGCCATGTGTTTTAACTTGGATCCTTGAAACTATAGTAAAGTCTCTATCAAAACATCTATATTCCAGATGTAACACAAAACTGTATAAAATATATATCCCTAACATTGTAACATTTACTTAATAGTACTAGTGGGAAAACCCCAAAATATAAGCATCATACATGAATGCACTCCAGCACACAACCACATTCAACTAATTCACAAGAGAACACTGTAATGCAATGACCGCCAAACTTTGAGTCTACAAAAGTAAGGAATAATTTTTGACACAGTAGTGGGGTAGGACCTATCAGTGACAGAGCCTAACACAGATACTATGGACACACCACAAACCTGGCTCTGAATACTCTTAAGGCCAAAACAGAAATACAATCAATTATACCCTTTTAATTGTCCACAAGGAAAAAGAGAATACCAGTACTTTAGGGAAAACAAACTCCCTCCTTGCCCTTAGCTCTAATTTCTCATCCAGGGTAATAGAAAGAGAAATAAGAGTATCAGAGGGCAAAATGATCATGCCATTAATGCTTTTTTTTAAATGCCCCTCAGTAGAAATTGAGAGTATAAGTGCAGTTTACAAGTGAGTGGAAGCCACTTTTCACAAAATCAGCATAATATATTCTAAACTGAAGCATTCTGACAGTCTAGTGTCATTTTAGAATAAAAGCTTAAAGCTCTCAAGAAATGGACATATCCTGTATCTTCCCAAGAAGCGAGACTTCTACTAACCAAAGTTCCCACAAAAAGATGGACAGCAATTTCCTGTTGAGAGCTTAGAGTATGGATATTTTGTGCAAAATCTAAAGACCTTTCAGAATTCTTTGCCGTCTGCTTATCTTATTTTAAACGTGGTATCCTTTTGTCAGGTTGAGAAAGTAGCTGATGTAGGTGGCTAAATCAGCTTTGAAAACAGGTGGATTGTCTGGGTTGGGAATTTGGTGGTTAACATGCTGGTTAGTATACCCACATCCAATATCAGAATGCATGGGTTCTAGCTCCTTATTCCAGCTGCAAACTAACGTGACCCCTGAAAGGCGCTGATCAATCAAGTAGTTTGGTTCCTGCCACCCACACAAGAGACCTGGACTACATTCCAGGTTCCAGCCGCAGCCCAGCCATAGCTGAACCAGCAAACCAGAAAACTCAGGGATTTTTTTTTTTTCTTCTGTCTCTATAAGTCTGGGCAAATAACTGACCCTCTCTGTAGCTCCTAGTCTCCTCCTCTGTAAAAGTCAGGAAAACAGACTGATCATTTCAGACTGTGTGTTATGGTGATGTCTTAGTAGATGAGGGGGGTATGTTACTTTATCTGTCTTACTATGTACTGGCATCTGCACCTGCCTTTACCCACCACCACCACCAACAACAACAACAACAAAAAAAAACTTTGAAAACCATCAGACCAGATGCTGTACACTCTAAGACAAGACTCTATGACCTTGGGATTTTAAACAACTTAATCCACAATTAAAAAGTAAAATAACAAGTGTAAATGGAAACTATCTAAAATTAAATCAATTCTATCACAAGAAATGTTATTTTAAAGACTCTACTCCCAAAATCTCCCTCATAGAAACACTCTTCTAAGTGGAGGCTGGTTTCTCAAGCAAGCACAAAAAGGCCCTATGTCCTGAATGTAGCAATTCCTGGGTCAAGGAATGAATGGTGTCACAAAAGCACTGTCCCATCTGCAGCCTGGGAGGTGAAGGTACCTCTCTCCAGGAGACAGGCCTCCCCCCAGAACCTCTCTCAACCACTGGTGAGCACTCCTGTGCTTCTCACCATTCCTATCACCACCTACTGCTTCCCATCAGGGTTTCTGTCATCCATCACACCATGCCACAGACCACTTCTGCTCCACCTCTGCCCCTGAATTGCCACCAAATCCATTTTAAGAGCTTTCCTGGGGTAGGAAGCATAGAAAACTATCTTACATAAAACAGATTGGTTACCCTGATCTCATTTGAGTCTCACAGAAATCTGTGAAGCAGAGACAAAAGGTCTGTGTTAATAATCCTGTACTACAGATATAGACCGTGATCTGTGGCATACATTGCTCAGGGTCAAAGTTCAAGAAAAAGGCCCTGAGAAAAATTCAGGCCTCAGGACTCCTCAAAGCAGCAATTTCATGGGCTACTGTCCGCACTTGCTTCCTATGCTTTCCTCATACTCTCAAGCTACTTGGTCCTCCTCAGCAGAACTCAATAAGGACTAACAAAGATCATGCAAGAGACAATGATAAAACATTGAGGATCTGAAGAGAGTGAGGGGCAGGTCATGCTGGCTTTTTCCTCTCTGGTATTGAGGCTCAGGTTCTGAGGAGAAGGAAAACACAAATGATGGTAAAGTCCTCAAATTGTAGTGGGGTAGAAAGTAAGCGTGAGGAAAAAAACTGGCAGGAGGGGACAAGGGAGTGACAATCCTTCTTATTTCACTACTCAAAATATCAACAGATAGGAAACGAGGTGGGGAGAAAAGGAAGATAGTGAACAAACTGAAAAAAAGAAACAGAAATGCGAGTGGTATAAACAAGAAAGAATGATTAAGACAAAAACAGCTACAAGTAATCCTAACTACCTACAAGGTTTGGATGTTTTAAGTAATACAAGGCAGCACCTAGACTACATACATCAATAGTTTGCAATCTGAAGAGATGGAGTCTACAAAGATTTATTATCAGGATCTATAAAATAATCCAAATAATGGATAAAGTCAGCATTGGTGTACCAGCATTCGCTAAATTACAATACTAGAACTGAGAATTGTATAACTTAAAATCTGAAAAAGAAACAATTATCCACTTTCAAGGGACAGAGAATAAAAATATATAGACTCCAGGAAAAAGTCAACTCAAAGGGATAGAGATTAACTGTGAAAAGTATTTTAAAAGAAAAATCTGTAATAGATAACAAAGCTAAAAAGTAATCAGATAAAGTTTTAATGAAATCTTAGACACAATCATTTGGAGAAAGAGGAATCTATTCAGAGATGGCCAAATATTAGGAAAAAGAAAATGGAAAAAATAGGCAAGGGAAGGCATAATTACAGATTCAACATAAGAAGAAAATGCAAGAGTACTATGCACTTTAAAAATTTTTTTTTATTTTTATTTATTTTTATTTTTTGACAGGCAGAGTGGACAGTGAGAGAGAGAGAGAGACAGAGAGAAAGGTCTTTTTGCCGTTGGTTCACCCTCTAATGGCCGCCGCAGCCAGCGCGCTGCAGCTGGTGCACCGCGCTGATCCGATGGCAGGAGCCAGGTACTTCTCCTGGTCTCCCATGGGGTGCAGGGCCCAAGCACTTGGGCCATCCTCCACTGCACTCCCGGGCCACAGCAGAGAACTGGCCTGGAAGAGGGGCAACCGGGACAGAATCCGGCGCCCTGACTGGGACTAGAACCTGGTGTGCCGGCGCTGCAAGGCGGAGGATTAGCCTAGTGAGCCGCGGCGCCAGCCCACTATACACTTCCTTAACAAATTTCATAACCTAACTGGAAAGGGTAAATGTCTAGAAATATTCAACTTGTTGAAACTGACCCAAAAAGAAATTGAAAACTAAAATAGTCCTGTAACTACTAAGGATATCTAATTGGTAGTCAAAATTCACAATAAGATAGTTTTATCAGAAAGTTCTAATAAATTTTCAAGGAATAGAGGATTTAGATTTTATATAAACTCTTTCAGAGAACAGCAAAACAATACTTCTGAACTAATTTTACAAGGTCAGTATAACACTGAAACTAAACTGTGATGAGGACAGAATAGAAAAGCAATTTACAAGTCAACAGCACTCATATACACAGATGCTAAAATCCAAAACAAACCAAATTGAATGTTGAAGATAATACATCATAACCAAATTAGGTTCATTCCAGGTAAACAGGATGGCTTATTTTAGAAAGAGTCTAAAAATATAACCTATGAGCTTAGTAGATTTTTCAAAACATATGATTCTGTTGATACAGAAAGAATGTTTGACAAAATTCAACACCATTCCATCATTTTAAAAACAATTCAACGATGTAAGAATGAAACGAAATTTCATTAATCTGGGAAATGGTATTTATTAAATGTCTTTCTTAACTATGAATCATTAGAATATACCATTTCTAAAAAAAAATCAGGGATGAATGTGGATTCACACCATCGCAGCCTCTACTCAGTACTGCCCCGAAGGCCTTGGCCAGCATATTTAGAACACAAAAAGGAAGGCAAGGTATAAAGACTGGAAGGAAGGAATAAAATTGCATTCAGATAATGCGTGTACAGAGAGAGACTGACTCACAGTCTATCTTCATTATCTCCATTTCCTCACGTCCCTCGCATTTACTCCTCTGCTCACTGCAACCTGGCTTCTTCCCAAATCTTATTGCTCAGATGTCTCTCATCAAAGACTCCCACCACCATCAGGCTCCCAGATCCCATGGGCACAGTTCAGTTCTCCCCTGTGTCTGCTGAAATCCTAGTCTCCCCTGACCCCTTCCACAGCTTCTCCTGCCTCTCTGATGGCTTTTTCTCAGGATACTCCTCTGACTCTGCTTCTTCCACTTGTCTTTTAAATGTCAGTAATTTACTTCGGTGATTTCAAACTTTTTCAGGTACTTCTCCTATGGGATATTATTTATTCCTTTGGCCTTGATTACCATACTAATGATTCTCAAATTTTTACTGGACAAGGATGAATTTACTTGGATGCCAACATGCCCAACTCATCTTCCCATAACTTCCCTACTTAGTCACCTGTTATCAAGTCACTTATGCCATGAAGTTGGAAGTCATCTATGACTCCTCTTCTTTAACCCCACGTTTTATCTCTTACCAGCTCCCATGTATGTCATTTGTATTTGAAGCAACTCTCTGCTCTGTGTCTTTCTTTCCTTTTTCTCAATCACTAACTTATTTCAGGCCCTGATTATCTCTCTTGAACTCCTGCACCTTGCTGTTATGCTTTCATGCCTGTTTTCCTCTAATCCTTTCTCATAAGGAGTAAATCGGGTTAAGTCTCTCCCCTGATTAAAACCTTTCAGTGATGCTAACTGCCCAAGATGAGTCTCAACTCTTTAAGCATGTTTTACAAAGTCCTTCAAGAAGACTGTGCATCTATTCATTTAGACTTGTAGTCTCCTTATTCTCCCCTCCACTGTTTAGTCTCAAGGAATGACTTCTTGCTGGGATCCATTCCTTCCTGTCACTTCTGGGTATGCTGTACCTTGTTTAAGGATCTAGTCACCTGGCTCCTGCAGTAAAGTCTAAGTTTTATACAGACAGACCGGCCTAGTCTTCTCTGAAGAAATAAACATTCTGTAAATACTCATTCAATTACTTAAGATGAAAGCATTACACAAAATCAGAGACACCAAATCCACAGTTGACCACTGTAACAATGTAGCAGGGTTATGTCCTTCAGACTGTGAAGTTAAATTGGAAGGAAAATTATGTCTGCCTGTTTAACTCATTCAGAATTCATCAGAGTAGCAGACAGGCACCACTTTCCATATTGGAAATGTGGCAGAGAACAGGACCAACAAAATCACATGCAGAAGACAGTTTTGGAATCACTGTGACATACAAACCTATCAGGTCAGATCTTAAGTCACATGAAGCATGACAAGCCTAACACACACAAGCATACACACACACTAATTAAAACTATGTATTTCTGTTTAAAAAAATTCCCAGTTATCAAAATGAAATCCATCACCACTGCACAGAGACTTCATATTATTTATGTATAACTTACATAGTAATTGCTTCCAAAATTAACTTGTACCAGGGTATCTCTGGATTACATTTCATATTTAGGAATATATGCTGAAATGTAGACCAAATAAAAATTCTAAACTTCTACTTTTAAATTAAATGTTTTCTTATAATCATCACAGATCTGATAGTCATATAGTTGAGTATCAGAAATAAAGTTTATCAAATTGTTTTAAAAGATTGTCAAAAATAAATATTAGATTGTACAAATTCTATTTATGATGTTGCATAATTATCAATTATTTTATGTACAAAACTTTTAATGTTCTGGGAATACTTATAAGCTACCTTGAATATTAATGAACATATTTGCTTTTAGTATAGAAAACTTAATAAGCTTTATTTTCCTTCCTTCTTAGAGTATAAACTGAGATAAAGGGATTTTGCAGGTCACACCCTTGGTGAAACTCTCCCCCAAAACTTAACTTTTAAAGGATTTCTAAAGAGAAGACTCTTCTAAAGTGAGCCCAGCAGCTATAATCATGGTGATACAAATTCCTTTAAAACTCGTCTATTAATATTAACACCGGGACAAAGCTTTAACAGCTGTCTGGTTTTCAAGTTCAGATTAAATATCCACTATGTCAAAATTGCACTACCTTGCCAAAGTCATCAGCTTCAGGGATAAAAATCAAACATTATTTGGATCAGGGGTTACCTTTGGTGCATCCTCAAACCACAAAGACAGTCTACATTTACATCCCCATATTCTAGCCTATAGGCCACTCCACCAACACACATTTCAAACATTTTTCTCTTTGGACAAAGATTTCAGCTAAGCATTACAATGCCTTCAAAATGGAATGCCTCAACCCTGTCTTTGAATTTAATGAAAATCAGGAAACTTTTTAACAGCTTTAGAAAGTCAGAAACGCTGTGCTCTTCCCTGGCATCTTCCTCTCCCTCCAACCCAGAAAGATCCAGCACACCAGAAAACAGAGCAGCCTGCCATAGGCTCCGAGTGCTGGGAACCGATTCCCCCTGGTGCAGGCTGCAAAGAGAGCCTATGAGTAATCAAAAATCCTTAACCAAAGCATGGAAGTTATAAGCTTCCTCCCCACTCCCCAACACCGGTACAATGCTTTCTCTCCTCAAGTCGCTCATGCATTTCCCCGCGTATTCTTGGCATTTTAACGGCCTCTGAAGCGGCAATGATAACCCCATCTCAATGTCAGCTAGAGCAGAGCCATGCAAAAAAAAAAAAAAAAAAAAAAAAAAATTCACTAACTTGGAAGGTTATTTAGGACAATAATGTCTTTCACTGTCTTACTCCTCCCACTCCAGCACCACTTGACCTAATAGTGATATTTAGTAGGGGAAAATACGTATGTATCAGACAAACGGGCTTCTTCCCCAGGGGCTCTTCCCATAAGGATCCGAGGGGAGCACACACCTGACAGAAAGCCCCCATGCCAACAGGGAGAACAAGGTCTCCTAGTGTGGAGTCCCCCCAGCACTAGGCTCGCTCGGCTCCACACACAGTGTACAACTATTCTTGGATCTACTTACATCCCTCGGTCACATCTGGCCACCCTGCCCCCTCCGCCCGTGGTCCTCCTTGGCTCCCAGGCTGCTCGACAAAGCCCAGGACAGGCACACACTCCCACCCACCTGGGCCGGATCCGAGAACCCGGCTGGCGCGCTCCACCCGGTGCTCCTCTGCCAGCTCCTGCACGAATGCGCTCGGCCTGTTCCTCCTCCTCCTCCTCCTTCTCCTCCTCCTCCTCCTTCTCCTCCTCTTCCCCTCCAGTCCAGCCGATCCGGGAGGTGCGACCCAGGGCGGCACCGCAAGGTCTCCCTAAGTCACCTTCGTGCGGCCCGCCCCTGGCTCCGGCTGGGCAGCAGCAATGCCCGGCCCCTCCCCAACGAGGTCGGGCGTCGGCGCTGCCAGCCCGCGGCCCACGACTCCTGCGCCGTGCCCGGGGTTGCAGAGGTCAGCACTGCGCCCCTTGGCCTGCCGCAGGCTCCCGGGCTGGGCCGCAGACCCGCCCTCCAGAGCTCGCCGGGAAGAGTGTGAGCGGGCGGGCGGTAGCGGCGTGGCCTGCAGCAGGCTGCTGTCGTCGTCCGGTCCCTCCTCCCCTCCCCCAGCGCCGCGGTTCCGCGGAGGCGCAGGTAGGGCTCAGCCAGGGACTGCCTGCACACCGCCCGGGGGAGCGAAGCCAGGGACCGGCTTTCCGCTGGAGGCAGGCTAGGAAGCAGCTCCCAGCGCTGGTCGTGTACGCGGCGCGCAGGCTCAGGGCAGGTCCCGGAATGAGCAGTGCGCTCCCGCCACCCGAGCAGAGGCCGGCCCCACAACTTTTCCTGAGCAGCCCGCCCCCCGCCGGCTAACTCAGAGAAGTCAATCCCCTCCACTCCAGCCTAGGCTGACACTTGGGCTTATGCTCAACTCTTCATGTTGACAATGAGGGCTACACTGCAGTCTTCACATACTTACTGTTTTTACCTTAGTAGGTCAGCTGGGGTAGGATTTGAGCAATGGGGAAAACAACAGTATGAATCTTAGTAATGTGAAGTAGATGGTTTGCTACTCCAGCAGGGCTCCAAGGGGGAAGACAAGCTCAGCGGGCAGGAAAGCCCCTCACATAGAACACTACACTTTCGTGGGATGTTCAGATTAATGAGCTATCTGGCTAACTATGTTGTGATGGTCACACACACACTTTCTGTCCCAAGATAAGTTTTAAACCTTTCTAAAGTCTAAGAATCTCAACTCTTACTTTAGAGTAAGTCCAGAGTAATAATTAACAAAAGTGAGTATTTCTTTAACAAGATCCTAGGGTACTTGCACTTCCACTGCAATCAGTGGTCTTGCACAGAATTTCTGCTAGAGATACACAATGTGTAAAACACAATAAGGCCACACAGGGAAAACCTGGAACTGATGTCAGCAAGGCCTTGCCATTTTTGAAAAATCCATCCTTTTTTTTTTTTTCATTCTAAATTGGTAATTAAATATTATTATGTTTAGAAAAGTCATTTTTGGCACTGAAGAGGAGACCCTGTTACAAAATTTTCCTCCCTAGACTCTGAAAATTAGAGCACGAATTCTCTTAACAAAAGGAGCACCAGACTACACAACAATGAGCAACAAGCAGCTACTTTGTTTTAGAAGGTAATTTCCAGGATACCTGTATAAAATATGCCAGGTACTTTACATGCAGGAACTCACGGTATTTTCATCTTCAGACCTGGAAATGGAATATAACTTCTTATTCTAGGTCAAGGTAGCAGAGTTTAGACCCAGATTGGTCTGCTCTAGAATCCTGTATTTTTTCCTTTATATTCATCACTTAATGGAAACATTAACCATCTTCAGCAGGCTAACTAACATGCTACAAAAATAAGATACAGTTGCTTCCTCAAGGAGCTCCAGCAGCTTAGTGAATATATAATGATACAATGTGATATCTGTGACAATAGCAGGGAATTCCTGGAATAGGAGGGACACCAAACCTAGTTTTGAAGGGTGGAGTATGGAATTGGGAAATGGTGGCAGTCATCCAACACAGCAATCCTGAGAACTTTAATAGAGTGGTGATGCAGAATTTGTGTGGCATGCTGGGCAAGAAGGCAGACAGGCAACTGAGATACAGGAAGTCAAATAGACACGGCTTGATCAAAGGCAGGGAGTTGCAAGAAGGATGAGCCAGACAATTCCCATGATCCTGGCCTGAGTTATTTAATAGGTGGTGATCCTACGAACCCAGTGGATAATTCTGTCCTGGACACACCGGGTCTGAAATGCTTTTGATAAAACTAAGTAATCAGAGGCACTAGGTACACTGGTTTGGAGCTCAGGAGAGGTCTATGGTGGAGAAAACTGAGTTATTGTGGATTTCTAGTTAAGTTAGTGGGTAAAACCATCCAGGGAAGACAGAATAAGAAGGCCATTCACAGAGCGCTAGGGATAGTAACATTTAAGGCACAGGCAAAAGGAAAGATGCTTTACAAAGTGAATGAGAAACTACTGCTATAAATGGGAGAGAAGCACAAGAGGGAGGTACGGTGGAAGCCACAGAGAATTCCAGAAAGCAGAAGTACTCAACTGTCAGCAAGACCGTGTAAAAATGTCCTTGGGGTGGGCATTTGGCATAGTGGTGAGACCCATTTGGGATGTATTCATCCCATATCAGAATGCCTGGGTTCAAGTCACTGCTTCAAACACCGCTTCCTGCTAGTGCACATTCTGGGAGGCACCAGGTGATGGCTCAAATACTTGGATCTCTGCCAGTCATGTGGGAGACCTGGATTGAGTTCCAGACTCCTGACATCAGCCTGGCCTGGCCCCAGCTGTTGCAGGCCTTTGGGGAATGAACCAGTGGGTGGAAGGCATCTATATGTCTCTCAGCTTTTCAAATAAAATGAAAATAAATGTTTTAAAAGCAAGGGCTATAAAAATAAGTGCCCTCTGATTTAGCAATAAGGAGATATTGGCAAGAATAGTTTCAGTAGACTAGCTGATGAATGAAAAATCAGCAAGTATCAGATTTTAAATAATGGAAATGAAAAGTTGGGAGACAGAGAAAAGCTATACATAATTAAATAGATAATTCAAAATTAGAATGAGCTGTTTTGCATAGCAAAATTCCTGAAGAAGCAGGATGGAAGGAGACATGTCTCTGACAAAAGGAAAGACTAAAGGATGGGAGCACATGCAAGTAGTGGTAGTGGTTAGGAATAGGGGACATACAAAGGGAGCACATAAACAAGTCTAGTATCTGCTAACACTAACCGATGGAATAAATAAAGGGGAGAGTGATCCAACATGGGAAGTGAGATACTCAGCAGACTCATAGAATGGCAGATGTCCTAAATAGCACTCTGGCCTCAGAATCAGCCCTAAAGGCACTCGGATCTGGCTGAAAAGCCCATGAGAGTATTTCAGGCATGGAAAGCCAAGACACTCTGGCAAAAAGATCTCTGTGAGTGAGATCCCAGTGGAAAGAACAGGTCTTCAAAGAGGGAGGTGCCTTTCTCTGAAGGGAGGAGAGAACCTCCACTTTGACTATGACCTTGTCTAAACAAGATAAGAGTCGGAGAACTCAAGGGGCTTCCATAGCCTTGGAAACTCATGATTGGTGCATAGGGAGATTACTGATGCCATAAACAGGAGTGTCAATTTGTAAAGTCAACAACAGGAGTCACTGTGCACTTACTCCTCATGTAGGATCTCTGTCAATGTGCTGTACACTGAGGCTTAATGCTATAACGAGTACTCAAACAGTATATTTCACTTTGTGTTTCTATGGGGGTGCAAACTGTTGAAATCTTTACTTAATGTACACTAAACTGATCTTCTGTTAAAAAAAAAAAAAAAAGAAAAGAAACTATCAATTCCCAACTTGACTCTCACTGGGATTAAACATGACAATAGGTCTGATCTGATTTCATCATCATTTAAAAAAAATCATCTATTATTTTTCACTTTATGTTTCTGTGTGGGAACAAACTGTTGAAATCCTTACTTAAGGTATACTAAGCTGATCTTCTGTATACTAAGATAATCGAAAATGAATCTTGATGTGAATGGAAGGGGAGAGGGAGTGGGAAAGGGGAGGGTGGTGGGTGGGAGGGACGGTATGGGGGGGAAAAGCCATTGTAACCCATGAGACGTACTTTGGAAATTTATATTCATTAAATAAAAGATAAAAAAAAAAAAAAAAAAAAAAAAAAAGGAATAGGGGACATAGACAGTGACTGCCTTGTGTTCAACCAAGAAATTCTGCTCAGAGCAGGAGATGGAGAAACTCCACAGATTCAAGGGTCAGAGAAGGGTGAAGGCTTGAAGGAGCTGTTGTATCCATAACAAATGATGAGATCAGTGACACAGAATGACTAAAAGAGCTGGAAAGCATAGGAAGCTCAATGAACAGAGGAGACCATTTTGTAGACTTCTGAGTCCACCATGAACACAAAATTTCGCAGACACCAGCATCCTGGTCTAGAGAAGCAGGACAGAATTCCAGTCTTTCAGGTAATTCTCATTTAGAGTCTGAAACTTTCCATTATGGCACACACTCGGCACCACTATCACCCCATCATACTTCTGGGTCACCGCTCTTCAGAAGTCAGAAGACTTAACATGAAAGTATAAAGTATTTTATAAGGATGTTTATACTAGCTTAAAATAGGCAGGTTCCTAACTCAGACAAACTGGTTTAACAAAGATCAAGGGAGCCCCATGACACAGAGACGAAGGAGGGCACAGCACCAAAGATGACTTCTGAGTGACATTTTAACCACTTCTGAGACCATCCTGCAGGGAGGAAAACTATAAAAACAAAAGTAGCACATGAAACCAGCTTCTACACTTTTGAAGAAAATTCCCATTCAAGAGTAATGAAGAAAAACAGCACTGACATTCTGTTGTGCTTCTACATACACCAGCCTCACTTGTTAGCTTTCTCTTTAGTATATCAACTACAAATTTTACTTTCTATATTGTAGCTTTTTCAAAAATGTAGGTAGATTTATTTACAAATAAAACCTACCAGCAATAATGCTTCACTTATCTACAGTACATAGGAAAATCATGAAGATGTAGGTCCTATCAGAGTATCAAAAACCACTCTTAGACCAAAGAAACAGAAGGCACAAAACTCAGGCACAAAGGCCTGCAGTCACTATAAATCCCCTAAGCTTCTCACACAGTGTAACCTTGCTCTTAACTGTGGGCCTGATTTTACCAAGTTTGTTGATCTATTTTTTTTTTTTTACTAGTAATGTTTACTAGTAAATCAGAAGGGATCAGTACGCTACAGCTACAGGCAGGCACACCTGACCATGAGAAAAGGTAAATTTTAAAAGCCTGTAAGAAGCAAACAATCAAAAAGTGTATGCAGGACTGGCCCATTTATTAGAAACACATGTGATGTTGTATGATCTCCTCTGAGGGCTTCTCCATATGAAGGCACAGGGTAATTACTAACATGCCAGAGCACAATTCTGAGACACCTAGAAGACTGCTGCTGGGGGGACGGAAGGCACAGCTACGGGACCCTCACCTGGGGGCAGTGCTCACAGGTGTTCTGCCAGTATGTGTTCCTTTACTCTTCAAAACAACCCACAGGTGTTTTAGTTGGCTACCACTCCAAACAGGAGATTGTTGTCTTTAAAAAGAAGAGATCAAAGAGCAGAACTAGGAATTACATCCAGGTCTGCTGAGTTCAAAACTGATGATTTCTCTTTTAATAAAATGTCCAGGTAATAGAAATGTAATTTACAATGCCAAATAAGGCATAATTATGCCACTTGGACCTCAAGTTATTAAATTATTAAATTCCTCTGCTGTAATCCTTGGATATTTGAAAGCCTTACTTCAGGGAAACTATTTATCTTTCAAATAGTTGGGGTAACCTAGCCACTGTCTATGCTGTCATTTCTCAGAAGGAAATCCATAGATCCTACTGACAGTATCACAGAGTTGATACTTTATAGAACAGAAAGGGTAACTTAAAGATACTGCACAAGGGGCTGCCTGTAGTGCCAGAATCCCATATGGGTGCCAATTCGAGACCACTGCTCCACTTCCGATCCAGCTCTCTGCTGTGGCCTGGGAAGCAGCAGAAGATGGCCCAAGTCCTTGGGCCCTTGCACCCACATGGGAACCTGGAGGAAACTCTTGGCTCCTGGCTTCAGATCAGCGCAGCTCTGGCCGTCGTGGCCAATTGGGGAGTGAACCAGTGGAAGGAAGACCTCTCTCTCTCTCTTTCTCTCCCTCTCTTTCTCTGTGTAACTCTGACTTTCAAATAAATAAATCTTTAAACAAAAAAAGATACTGTACAAGTTTGAAACATTAAATGCCAGTTACTAAATGAATACTGCTTCCACACAGTATGGTAACACACTGTATACACATATACTCCATCCATACACAGTTGATCCTGTGCCCAGTGGGTTAAAGAAATACTTAAAATGGGTCCTTCAGATTTTCAGACCAGTGCTCTGAACAACTTTTCATATGTTCTCCCTTTCACAGACGAAGACAGCAAGATTGAGAGACATTGTCACTTAAAGTCATAAGGTTGGAAATACAACCGAATCATTACACAAGCAGTCAATTAAATCTTCTTTAGACAACACTATCTCTTCCCAATGTTAAAGATAGGAACACTCCAAAATAACCATCAGGGAAGAGAGGTTACAAGTGTTCGTTCTATAGAAGATTCTACAATGTTAACTTGTATTCAGGACTTAGGATGTGTTAGGCACAATATGAAGCATTTTGCTTGCATTATCTTCTTTAATCCTCATGAAAAATTTAAGAGACTAAAAGAGGTTAGTAAGTCTAAATTTTAGGCTAATACCCTTGCATATCTATACTTTATGAAGAGAAGCATTTGGCTTAATTTTGTTAAGTAGTTTAAAAATTGGAATAGGTTGACCTGTCCAGAAATTAAACACATACCAACATAACACATTACTTCTAATTTACTACTCAACCTTACAAACACAAATCTCTGAGACAAAAAGTTAGCAATACATCCATCAGGTACCATGTAAGAGCCATGAGTAAAATTTGGTTTTACAATGTATATGAATCCTGTGACATCATAAATTAACTTCAGTGATATTTTATAAGGCTACCATTCTATTCAGATTTATTTGTAAAATTAAATCATTCCTCTTTAAATAAATTAGCATATAAAATTTGCAAAAACTAAAAATAGAAATGCTGAGAAGGAATGCTTCCAAATGTATTAGAATGAACACTCCATAATGACTAATATTTTCCTGTGGTAGTTAACAGAATTATGTTGAAAGATCTCTTGTAGGCCGGCGCCGGCTCACTAGGCTAATCCTCCGCCTACCGGCGCCAGCACACCAGGTTCTAGTCCCGGTCGGGGCGCCAGATTCTGTCCCGGTTGCCCCTCTTCCAGGCCAGCTCTCTGCTGTGCCCCGGCAGTGCAGTGGAGGATGACCCAAGTTCTTTGGCCCTGCACCCCATGGGAGACCAGGAAAAGCACTTGGCTCCTGCCATCGGATCAGCGCGGTGCGCCGGCAGCGCGCCAGCCGCAGCAGCCATTGGAGGGTGAACCAACGGCAAAGGAAGACCTTTCTCTCTGTCTCTCTCTCTCTCTCTCACTGTCCACTCTGCTTGTCAAATAAATAAATAAATAAAAAGTTAAAAAAAAAAAGAAAGATCTCTTGTAATTGTTTTAAATACCTTCTAAGTATTTCAATATTTTTCTTATTCTCCAAATTGTTATATGAAATTTATAGCACACATAGCAAATATATTTAAAATTGCATTTGATTTCATAAGGTTTCCACTCTAATCATGGGAAAATATCAGATTTCTACATTTAAGAGAAACATGCAAAATCATTTTCATCTATCTATTTTGCCAAAACCTAATCTTTACCCAAAAGTTACAAATAAATTAAAACCAGAGTAAAAATGTATTGTCTTAATCTAAAAAAAAATTGAAGATTAAACATACAAGCATGTAGAAATTAACAATGGAAAATAAAGCATTTTGATACTTGCCTTATTTTAAAATCATGAAAATAAAAATATATATAAAGCAAGAAAAATGCTAGTTCAAGCAATGAATATCCATATTTATGACTTTTCTTTCACTGGAAAAAGAATTACTGATGGATAAGCATGCCACTCTTATTCCAATTTGGGAAAGCAAATGGCAATTTATTGAAAGAGAAGAGAGCTGGGAGAAAAAGAGCACAAAAATTTATCATCCATTGTGCTCAGTTTACATCTGTTAGTACTACCACACTCTAATCTCTAAATAAAGCATTAAGTATTTTTTGTATAAAGACTTTTTGTTTCTAGACTATTTTCACATCTCTCTTATTGAAATGTCACACCAACCCTGAGGAGATGGACATTAAACTTGTGAAACATGGCTACATCAATAAATTCAAAAGACATGAATACAAGTTATTTCAGAATCATCCTACATAATCAAATAAGTTGTAAATTATGGTAAAAAATAAAGCTTTTCTTTCCTTTGTTAATACTACTTTTCCTATTTTGTTAGTATTTGCTAATACTATTTTTAATAGTTAATAGTATTTGTTAATACTATTTTTTTCTTTGAACTTGAATGCAATGACTTATTAGGTAATTAATTTTAACAATTTTACTCCAAACAACCTACCCCTTCTTGTTTAGTGAAGAGATTAAGGCAATCACTCAAAGCTACACAAGTTTCTCTAGAAGCTTCAGAGACAACTTCAACTTTCTGAAGAAATGATGGAAGCATTTCTATAAAAAAAAAATAAATACAATGAGTAACATTTTGAAGTAATCTTAAACAGACCACAAAAATATTTTTTATCCACTAACTTCATGCTTCCTTCCAGCTGTCCCGAGCAATGCATATACAACAGTATATTTCTTGGGTACAGTTATTAAGCACGTACTATAATCAGGGCCTGTTAAGTTGGTACAGAAAAAGGAAGGCCTATACTTCACAAGTGTCAACGAGATTTGAAAAAAAATTTATAGATGTTAGTAATAAAATGTTCAAAATGATGAAATCTTTACTTACTATATGCTAAATCGATCTTCTGTATATAAAGATCATTGAAAATGAATCTTGATGTGAATGGAATGGGAGACGGAGCAGGAGATGGGAGGGGTGCAAGTGGGAGAGAAGTTATGTGGCGGGGGGGAAGCCATTGTAATCCATAAACTGTACTTTGGAAATTTATATTACTAAATAAATGTTAACAAAATTTTTTAAATGTTCAATAAAAGCTGATGAGAAAGAAAATGCTTACCATTTTCGTTCATAATATTTGAATGCTAAAAAAGTAATTTTATTCAAAGAAAATAAAAGCATACAAAAATAATTTTGTACTTGAATTTTGTACTTGGCTAACATCTGGAGTTGGCATTAATTAAATTTCCTCTAGTTCTCATTCAGACAAATGTGTGGCATAAATAGGTCTTTACATTTTCTTTTTTTTTTTTTTTTTAATTATTTTTCTTTATTTGAAAGGTAGATTTACGGTTGGGGGCAGGAGAGACACAGTGAGAGTCAGCACTTCCATTAGCTGGTTCACTCCCCAAATGGCCATATGGAGGGGGCCAGGCCACTCTGGAGCCAGGAACTTCATCAAGGTCTCCCACATGTGTGCAGGGGCCCAAATACTGGAGCCATCTTCAGCTGCTTTCCCATGTGCATTTACAGGGAGCTGGATGGGAAGTGAAGCAGCTGGGACTTCAAGCAGCACCCATAAGGGATGCTGGTGCTGACATGGTGGTTGCTTAACCCACTATGCCACAGTGTGAGCCCAGGTCTTTACATTTTCAAAACTATGTCTCCATGAAGGTCAAGGATCTTTTTACTATATGTTTAAGTAGGAAACAAAAACATAGTAGTATCTTCATTTTCCAGATCCCCTAAAGAAAACCAACCCTTTTAGATATTAAAAACAAGTTTTTAAAGCATGCCAGCAAGAGAAAGCTGCAAAATGCACATATCACTTAAAAATGAGTAAAATGACATTTTCTCATATTGATGTGAGGAATGTACTTAGTTGAAACAGTTTCTTTTTGTTAATTATACATTAATATTTGCTCCTTCCATCAAATAAAAATCTGAATACTACAGAAAGCTTTTCATAAAAAAGGACAATTAAATGCATAACACTCTTTATAAACTTTAAATAATCTTGACTTACTTAAAACTATGTTCTTAAAACATGGTAAACAAAAGTAAGCCAAAGTGACAAAGTAAAAAAAAAAAAAAAAAAGTGATAAAGTAAATCCAAATGTAAGAGATTTGCTAATATTAGACCAGAGAGCACTGGGTCCCACCAAGATGCAAAGCCTTTTTTAAAAAAAAAAAAAATTTTATTTATTTGAAAGACAGAGATGAAGAGACAGAGACAGAGATATCTTCCATCTACTCGTTTACTCCCCAAATGGCCATAGGTCCAGGATGAAACTAGGAGCCTGCAACTCCACCCAGCTCTCCCACATAGGGGGCAGGCACTCAAGCACTTAGGCCATTTTCCACTGCTTTCCCAGGCACATTAGCAGAGACCTGGATCAGAAGTGGAACAACTGGGACTCGAACTGGTGGGTGCCAGCACCACCAACAGCAGCTTAACCCACTTCACCATGACCCTGGCCCCAAAGCAAAATTTTCAAATGGGAAATAAGAAAATAAGACTTTGCACTCAATATCACTGAGGATACCAAAACAAAATTTCCGAGAATATATACCAAGTTACTGAGTCACTGTTTCTGATAAAATTAAAAATAATCATCTTATTATTTTTTCAAATGTTTCCACACTTTCTACATTAATTTGACTTATTTAAGAAAAGGAAAGCCTTTTTCCTGGAAAAGTTATTTCTCAAAATTCATAAGGCAAACTAGACAGTAAAAGGATAGTCCGAAAGGCACACATTGTGGCACAGATTAATCCGCAGCTTGTGACGCCAGCATCCCATATCAGAGTTTCAGTTTCAGGTCCCGGCTGCTCTGCTTCTGATCCAGCTCCCTGCCAAAATACTGGGAAGACTACAGATGACAGCCCAAGTGGGTTCTTGATACCCACAAGGGAGACCTGGATGGGGTTCCTTCTAGGTTCCTGGCTTTGGCCTGGCCTAGCCCTGGCTGTTGTGGGCATTTGGGGACTGAACAGAGGATGAAAGATATCTATTTCTTCCTCTCCCTCCCTGTCACTCTGCCTTTCAAATAACTAAATCTTTTTAAAAAAATATAAAAAGAGAGAAGGTCAGAGTGAATGAAGAAAGGCATTAACAACCTTTCATTAATGTTGGAATACAAAAATCAAAGATTATATTTCATCACATTTTTCATCTTATGGAATATTTTCCTAATATTAGATATTGCTAATAAAACCCAAATAATTAAAAGTAAAGTCTAAAATATGTATCTTGATTTCACATACTTTATTTTTCATTTTGAGTCTGATATACATTACAATATCTAGTCTCTACTTAGTTGCTAAATAGCAAAAGGGAATACCATATGCTAGTTGCCATATGACTTAAATAGTACCTCAACAGATGTCTCACAGAGAACTGTGGACCAAGCACTGTGAGATGTACCAGAAAAAAACAGACACAGCCTTTGTCTTCCACGAATTTTCTGTGTAATCTAGTAATTTTCCACTTTCATGACACAAATATAGGAAGATAGAAGAGTAATTATTCATGGATAGATTGTTTTTATTAAATACCACCACACACTTGATCATCCACAATTTGATCTATGTTTTAGATATTTCATACTTTAAATATCTCTTGACTAGCAAAAAAAACCCCACAAATTAACCAAATACATTATTGGGAATACTTATCAAAAGTGCTTGAATAAAACTGATTCTGTAAGCTTTCAAAAAGATATTCTAACTCAGTTTTTACAAAAATTCACCACTGAGACAGAGTAAAATTCTTTCATCTAAAACAGAGTCAAAGGTTCTGTAATTTCTGACAATTTAGTATTAAAGTAAGATTTTGAATAAATATTAACTTGCCCAGGGTCATGGCCTAAGAAATGATGAACCTTGGCATATGCTGCACTGCAGTGCCAAGCATCAGCGCATGCTTATATAATGGTGTTTACTCACGAGGAGTGCTACATAAAAAGAAACAGAACTGCTAAGCTTCTAGAAAAGCCACCAACTGGGAATCACTGCAAAATGTTTTAGCCAGTTAATATTTAGAGACTACACTGTCATGAATAAATGCAAAAAGGCCAGTATGTTACCTTATTTGGCCTACTATAAGAATCTGTTAATTTTGAGGAAAAAAGTTATTTTTTGTACTAAAAATATTTTTGCAGTCAAGAAAGCTGCTAGAAGATCATATTAGAAAAACATAACTTCAGAGACATAAAAAGCTCACAATCTGTCACTTTTCATGATTACACTGTATAATTTTTTAATTGGGTAAGTTTTAAAAGTAGTGGGTAAGTACTTTCTTTATATGTTAACCAACAGAACTCTAATGCAGCAACCTCAATTGTCCTCCTCATGTAAAAAAGTCTACACTTCATATTCTAACATATAAGATGCACCATAAATTGAATCTGTTTCAGCCAGACTGTTTTGCTGGAAATATCTGTTTACCTAGAAACAGTCTCATACTTTATTGCCTCTAAACTTCTGCTCAAGATGTTCCCTCCCTTGAATACTAGAAATAATAATTACTGATATTCAGAAGTTTCCCCACTTAACAGAAGATTTTATGTTTTTCCAGGCCTAGTTCAAATGCCACCCTCCCATAAAGCCTTCCTCAAACATCACCTTGAGATATGACCTCTCTAATGGACCCCAAGAGCAGTCAAATCCAGTTGCAGTAGAGGACATGGGCAACTGTGGTTATGTGATATCTCTATTACCCTGTGAACTCTAAATCTCTCGACCCCTCAGACATCCCATGCTGAGCTTTGTGCACAGAAAATACATTTTTAAGTGAATAAAAAATGTTTTATTTCCATGGTAGCACAGAAAATACCAATGGTTTTTTAATTCTTTTATTTTACATTAAAACAATTATACTTTGCTTTAAAACACAAGGTGAAAACATTCTCATTTAATTTTACTAGTGTGATCAGAATACACTAAAAAATAGGTAATTTTTAACAATAGCCCATTTTTACTTGAGGCACAAGAAAACTTTTTTATATTTCATTTGGGACAAGATATTAAAAGAAAAAAATGAATGAATGGCATTTTATTTCATCACCCTTGCCCTCTGGGAATGGTCCTACCTTAAATATGCTTTCCTTTTAATTAAATAGAAGGCAGAATAACTAAAAACTCAGAGGTCTAGTAATGAAACTAAGGGTAACAGGAAACAAAATACTGAAATAAGACAATTTCTCTTTAATGGTTGGAAAAGTAATACATGTAACTGTATGTACAAGAGCTGGTCCCACGTTCATGAGAGGAGGCATTTGAATAATTCTTTTCCTACATAATAGGAATTAAAGAAATACCTCAAGAAAATTCATATTCTCTCCTTAAAATTCAGAATATTTGGACATAAATATCAGCTAATCTAAAAATGTAAACATAAAACTGTAACTTGAAAAACATCGAGAGGGGACACTATAAAAGACACAAGAGGCCGGCGCCGCGGCTCACTAGGCTAATCCTCCGCCTAGCGGCGCCGGCACACTGGGTTCTAGTCCTGGTTGGGGCGCCAGATTCTGTCCCGGTTGCCCCTCTTCCAGGCCAGCCCTCTGCTGTGGCCAGGGAGTGCAGTGGAGGATGGCCCAGGTGCTTGGGCCCTGCACCCCATGGGAGACCAGGAGAAGCACCTGGCTCCTGCCATCAGATCAACTTGGTGCACCGGTCGCAGCGTGCCGACCATTGGAGGGTGAACCAACGGCAAAGGAAGACCTTTCTCTCTGTCTCTCTCTCTCACTGTCCACTCTGCCTGTCAAAAAAAAAAAAAAGACACAAGAATATAAACTTTGTTCAAATTCACATGTCTAGCTTGAATAAAATTATTCACTAAACAAATACCTCTGATCATTCTATTTGGATATCCGTATTTATATTTTGTACAAGTTGCACATAAGGGATATAGCTCAAAGTAGAATGAGTTAAATTAAGCAAGAATAAAAAGATAGTATCAGAAAAGTTGTAAGACAAATAGCAAACAAGTTGTATATACCTTGAAAATGTGAAATATTCAGAGTGGAAGTTATCATTATGGACTAGAGTAATCAAATTACATGAAAGCAATGGGACTTGATTTGAATCTTAAAGAACAAGTGACATCTTAGTTGCTAATATATGCCTAACAAACCAAACACAGCTAAAATACTATAATTGGTACTATCAGGTAGTTATGAAAATACTAGGGCTATGAGCAAGACAGTGTCAGAATTATGGTCAATGAGAATTCTACAGCAATGAGAGGATTTCATTTATAATTTGCTGAGTGGTAACTGTGTGTACCATGCCAGGTACTTCAGTTAAAGGGATAAATAAGAAACAAATAGCTTTGGTTCTTACAGAACTTAGTGTCAGGCAACGGAAACAGAAAATCAAACAAGTAGTTCTGAATAGAAGATAGCAATCAAATGAGTCTTTAGAGGAATGTAAGGAAAGCATAAGAATAGCTAGAAAAAATACATTGTATTTTTTTTTTTTAAAAAAAGCATAGAAAATAGGGTACCTGTCAATGAGACTTTCTAGAGTCAGGTCAAATGAAACAGGAAAGAAGCCAATAGAGCCATAGAATATGTTTTGCATTCTTTTGCAAATAAGAGTGAAATGAAGCAAAAGGGAAGATTAACTTAACCAAAGTGAATAAAATCTCAAAGGTGATAAGTGAATTTCATCACTCCTAATTCAAGTGTCAAACATGTTCCTCACCCACAATAGTAACCTTTCAAGAAAAATAGAGTCAAAGAGGTAAACACTAAATAGGGTAGTCACACATGATCTAAAGAACTTTACCTGTGGGAAGGGCAGGCAAGGGGTCATATAAAAGTATGTGCCACAAAGAAAAGATGAAGAGAAAAATGTGATGCAATGTTAAATGTAGTCTGAATGCTTGAGTGTGCTTCAGAGTATGATGCTTGCCTATAAGTAATAAGTCACTTAGTTTTTTTTATTTTTAAAAAGATTTATTAATTTCAAAAACAGAGAAAGGGGGAAAGAGGAAGGGGGAAGTGCAGAGGGGGGAGAGAGAGACAGAATGTCTCAGGGAGGGAGGGAGAATGTCTCATTTGTTGGTTCATACCCCATTCTAAATGGCAGCAATGGCTGTGGCTGGTCCTGGCCAAAGCCAGGAGCCCAGAACTCCATTTGGGTCTCCCATATGGGTGGAAGGGACCCAAATACTTGGGCCATCTTGCGCTGTTTTCCCAGGTGCATTATTATCAGGGAGCTGGACTGGAAGCAAAATAGCTGGACTTGAACCAGCACTCTAATACAGGATGCCAACAACACAAGCGATGGCTTAACCCACTGTGCCACAATGCAGGCTCCTACTTCGTTTCCTAGCCATAGCGTATCCACTATTGAACCAGTCAACTTTGTTGTCTGAAAGAAAGCTTGGATCAAGGATAGGAATTTCCTCTCCAGTGCTCTGTAGAGGCTTGCACTGGCCCAACTGTTCTGGTCTCTACCTTTGCTCGCTCTTCTGGTCTCTAAGATCTTAGAGGAGACCAGTCCTGCTCAGAATGGGGAACAGAAAGAGTTCATGACTGATTAGTGCTATGATAGGAAAAGCATGGGGTTATTTCAAAACCAATATAAGAACACTTAGAGAAATCAAGGAGAAATTTCTGGAAGCTGCATGTTTACAATGAGAAGTTTGTGTTTCATACTTTAGAAAAAAACATAAGCTAAGACCCTAGAGCATGAGCAAAATTCTGTGTTTATGAACAGAGTACAAAAAGCAGGAAGAGGTGGGAGGTAAGATGTTGAAGTCAGTAGTCACAGGTCATCAGCTCAGTCAACTCAAAGTTTAGATTATACCTGAAAGGCACTGAAGGCTTCTGGTAAGGCTCAGAAAAGATTCAGTTTGGTTTTAGAGGTACTCATCTAACTATGCTATGGAATAGTCCATGGAGGTAAAGGAGGAAAATCAAACCAGATGCAGTATAAACACCCAAGTAGAAGTTGCTATGAGAAATGATGGCTATCGCCTATTTTAGTATAGTGATGGGGGATTGCTAAAGTTTGAATGTTTGGCCTCTAGAATTCTCATGTTAGAATTAACCCTCCAAATCATATGGTAATGGTATATGGAGGTGGTTTATGGAGGAGGTGGGACCACCTGGGAGGGAGTGAATGGGTCATGAGGAATTTGCTCACATAAACAGATTAATCCATCCATGGATTAATGGATTATCTCAGGTATAGCTTCATTACAGAAATGAGTTTTCTTAGTCTCAGTGGTTCTATCACCATGTAATATCCTCTATTGTGTAATGATGTAGCAAGAAAAGACCTCATCAGAAGCCAAGCAGATGCTGGAGCCATGCTCTTGGACTCCCTGGCCTCCAAAACCATGAGCCAATATAAACTTCTTTTCTTCATTAATTATCCAATCTCAGTTATTTTGTTATAGCAACAGAGAACCAACTATAGCAGAAATATACCAAGGACAATGGTAGAGAGATATGGAAGAGAACTGGCCAATAAAATATGTATAGGGAAAGAGGAGTGGAGATGACTCCAAGATTTGGGCTTGTGAAGTTGTCTGAATTAATGCATTTTTTGAGATGCACAACAAGATTAAAAAAAAAAAAACATGAGGACAAGAAAAGAAGAAAAGTCTGATGTGGAGAAAAAGGAGAGTTTCTTTGCTGTGGGTTGGAAACTTCTACTCTATGTCAACCCCACCCAAAACTTGAGCTTCAAAATAGCAGAATATGAGGCTCTGAATGCCATCTCAATTACAGAAGCCAAGCTAACATGACTGTCATCAACAAATTCTAACATACTTTTATCTCTGGTTATAAATCTGAAAATGCTTACAGTTTATAAATCAAACATTAATGGTAAGCACATGAGTAGAACTGACTTACTGCAGACTCTGTGCTGGTTAAGAGTAGACTCCGGAGCCAGACTGCCTAGGATCCAATGCTGACTCTGGATTTTACTAGGCCTGTGACCTATGGGAAATTACCTAAATCCTCTGTTCCTGAGTTTGCTCATCTGTTAGATAAAAGCTATATTATTGCACAGGGCTATTACAAAGCACAAATAATAAATGTAAAACATACAAAGCAAACTACAAAAAAAGGATATACAAGTTGGCTACTATATAGGATAACACAATTTGTGGAGTATTGATAAGTTTTATATAAAAAAAGAGCATGGGATACTTAAGATGCCTGGCAGACTGATAAGAACTACCCTAAGCCAACAAGATAATGAACACAGTAAAGAGAACTCCAAAAAATCCATGTGAAAAATTGGAATGAATAAATAAGTTTACTTTGAAGTCCAAATATCGTTTTTTCATAATACACATTTTCTGTGAACTTTTTGAAGATATCTCATATGTACAGATTTTGAAATTTTTTGTAATTTAACTTCTTTAAATTCCATTTTCCCAAACATTTTGGAGTAACCTGGTAATAACAATGAAATAACATTAACAAGCAGTTTGAAAGAACAAACCCCCAGATATGCTAGAAAACAACAACAAGAAAGTTGAGGCTGATACTACACAGATGCCAGCAATGTCTTAGTGGGAAAGGCCAAGGACAGAGGTGGATGTCAACTGGAACATCAACCCAGAGGTTTAAGTGATGAGACTTTAAACCCACATGAGGGCATGATACATGGCTTTGGATTCCCAAATCAAGCAGATGAGACCTTGTAAACAGTTAGATCCCAGTGAAAGTAGAAATGGAAAAACTGACCTTGGGCCTAAAGGGAACTGTGAAGAAAGGCATTTCTGCCAATTGCTCTGGATAGGGACCATGAGAAATAGAAATCCAGATACGCTTAGTTACGAAACTCAAATTTAAAGTTCTTAGTCAAGAAACAGAAACCTTTACAGCCTCAACAGAAACAGACACAAGACTACTCCATAAGGAAACCTCTAACAACCCAGGAAACAGCAAAAATCAAACAAGCTCCACTGAAGTAGCCACAGGACATTGAATAGAACATTTACAAAATAAAAGAATCTGCTTTCAACAACTTGAGACATAAGAACATTCTGGAAAAGGCTTAAATTAATACATCTATAGTTATTAGAAATAAAAATTAAAAATACATGGAATGTGAAATAACACTGCCATGGGGAAATTCTTTTATTATTATTTTTTAAGGATTTATTTATTTATTTGAAAGGCAGAATTACAGAGGCAGAGGCAGAGAGAGACATCTTCCATCCACTGGTTCACTCCCCAAAAGGTTGCCAATGGCCAGAGCCAGGCCAATCCAAAGCCAGGTACCTGGAGTTTCTTCCGGGTCTCCCACATGGGTGCAGGGACCCAAGGACTTGGGCCATCTTCTACTGCTTTCCCAGGCCACAGCAGAGAGCTGGATTGGACGTGGAGCAGCTGGGACTCAAACTGTGCCCATATAGGACATGGGAACTGCAAGCAGCAGCTTACCCACTATGGTACAGTGCGGACCCAGGGGAAAATTTTTTAAAACTACTTCCTAGAATTTTTACAATTACAAAATACAGTTGTTAAAACCAGAAATTCACTCACAATAGCTACAAAAAATTAAATACCTTGGAATAAATTTAACGAAGGATGTCAATGATCGCCATAATGAAAATTACAAAATACTAAGGAAAGAAATAGAAGACAAAAAAATGGAAAAATCTTCCATTTTAATGGATTGGAAGAATATCATCAAAATGTCTATAGTACCCAGAGAAATTTAGATTCAGTGTGATTCCAATCAAAATACTAAGAACATTCTTCTCAGATCTAGAAAAAAATGATCCTAAGATTCACATGGAAACACAAGAGACCCCAAACAGCTAAAACAATCTTAACAAAAACAAAGCCAGAGATATAACAATACCACATTTCAAGACATACTATAGGGCATTTGTAATGAAAACAGGTTGGTAGTGGCGTAAAAGAGATATGTAGATCAATGGACAGAATAGAAACTCCAGAAATCAATTCAGACATATACAACCAATTTTTGACAAACAAGCTAAAATCTCTCCCTGTATAAATGATATTCTCTTCAACAAATGGCGTTGGGAAAACTGGATCTCCATGTGCATAAGTGTGAAAACCCCTACCTTACATGTTATACAAAAATCAACTCACAATGGATCAATGATCTAAGTCTATGATCTGAAACCATCAAATTATTAACTAAAGGAAAACATTGGGGAAACACTGCAAGTCACTAGCATAGGCAGAGACTTCTTGGATAAGACCCCCAAAAGGGGCTCCGAGCCCACAGGGCCGTGCTGATGGGAAGGATGCCGACTCCCCGGAGAAGCGGATGACAGAAACTCCGAGAGACGACCAGGAGCAGTTCGTGTGTCAGGAACTGCTCGAATGCCAAGAGCAGGAGGAGACCCCGGAGGAGGAGGAGGAGGACGCGGCCTGGTGGCCGAGGCTGAGGCGGTGGCTGCCGGCTGGATGCTCGATTTCCTATGCCTGTCTCTTTGCCGGGCCTTCCGTGAGGGCCGCTCCGAGGCCTTCCACCGGACCCGCGACAGCGCCGAGGCTATTATTCATGGACTATCCAATCTAACAGCATATCAGTTGAAAACAATATACATATGTCAGTTTTTGACAAGAATTGCAGCGGGAAAATCCCTGGATGCACAATTTGAAAATGATGAACGAATTATACCCTTAGAATCAGCCCTTATGATTTGGGCTTCAATTGAAAAGGAACATGACAAACTTCAAGAAGAAATACAGAATTTAATTAAAATTCAGGCTATAGCTGTTTGTATGGAAAATGGCAACTTTAAGGAAGCAGAGGAAGTGTTTGAAAGAATATTTGGTGATCCAAAATCTTATACGTCTTTAGAAAGAAAGTTGCTTATGATAATATCTCAGAAAGACACATTCCATTCCTTTTTTCAACACTTCAGCTACAACCACATGATGGAGAAAATTAAGAGTTACGTGAATTGTGTACTAAATGAAAAATCATCAGCCTTTCTAATGAAGGCAGCAGCAAAAGTAGTAGAAAGTAAAAGAGCAAGAACAATGACTTCTCAAGGTAAATCTAATGGCAATGATGTTGAAATGGAAACTGAAACTAATTCGGATATAGGAAAAAGTGTTAATGACAAACAGTCTACGGTAACTGAATCCTCAGAGGGTACAGTATCCTTATTGAGGGCTCACAAGAATCTCTTATCTAAGCTGAAATATAGAAGCTGGAGAGAAGACTTTGATGAAGAAGAGGAAAGAGAGGAAACTCTTCAAAGTGAGAGAGAGAAAACAGAAAACAGAAGAACCACTGAAACAAACAGAACACGTGTTCCAGAGACTCAACCAGTAACTTACAAAAAACGACGACCTAGGAAAAAACAGGCATGGCTTTGGGAAGAAGACAAGAATTTGAGATCTGGCGTGAGGAAATATGGAGAGGGAAGCTGGTCTAAAATACTATTGCATTATAAATTCAACAACCGAACAAGTGTCATGCTGAAAGACAGATGGAGAACTATGAAGAAGCTAAAAATGATTTGCTCAGACTGCGAAGGCTGAATGAGTTTGTGAAAGTTGATAAAAGGACAATTAAGTATTCTGAACGCTACATTTTTTTTGAAACTTACTGGTCTTTAAATTTTTGTTTAAAGCATTATTTTTCTGTGAGTCAATTAATAGGAGGTTTTGTGCCATAAGAGTGAAATTATATCCTATCATTGTATTCTTTAAGAATCTTTTTATTTTAATAAGATGTAAATTTGTTGACCCTTGCCACTTTCAATATTCATACCCCTAAATTCTGTTCCAATAAAAAATTAAAGCCTGGTAAGAGAAAAAAAAAAGACCCCCAAAAAACAGGCAATTAAAGCAAAAATCTACAAATGGTATTACATCAAGCTAAGATGCTTCTGCACAGCAAAAGGAACACTCAGCAAAGTGAAGAGGCAAATGACAGAATGGGAAAAATATTTGCAAACTATGCATATGATAAAGGATTATTATCCAGGATATATAAGGAGCTCAAGAAATTCAACAACAACAAAACAATCAAGAAAGAGGCAAAGGACATGAACAGGTATTTTTCAAAGGATGAAACAGAAATAGCCATCAGATACATGAAAAAGTGCTCAGAGAAATGCAAATAAAAACCACAATGAGGTTCCATCTCACCCCAGTTCGAATGGGTACCACCTAAAAATCAAAAAATAAATACTGGTGATGATTTAGAGAAAGACACCCTAATACACTCTTAGTGGAATGTAAACTAGTATAACCATTATGGAAGACAGAAAAGAGATTCCTCAGAAATCTGAAAATAGATTTACTATGACCCAGATATCCCACTCCTGAGAATTTACCCAAAGGAAATGAAATCAGCATATGAAAGAGGTATTTATACTGCCAATTGATGATAGCCAAGATATGGACTCAACTCAGATGTCCATCAACTTAAGACTGAATAAAGAAAATATGGTATAGATATACACAATGGACTACTACTCTGCCTTAAAGAATTAAATGCTGTTTTTTGCAACAAAATCAATACAATAGGAGACCACTATGCTTAGTGAAATAAGTCAGTCACAAAAATACAAATATCATATGCTATCTTTGTTATGTGGTAGTTAATATAGAAAAATAAAAAAAATGTAAGAATGAAACTCACATCTTGTGATTTTTATAGCCCTTGTTTATATTCCTATGGAATAATAGTCTTTTTTACTTATTGAAAATTATGATCAGTTGTGTATCAAGCCTGTTATTACCAAGTAAATTAAAAGTATTTTATTGTGGGCCGGCACCGCGGCTCACTAGGCTAATCCTCCGCCTAGCGGCGCCGGCACACCAGGTTCTAGTCCCGGTCGGGGCGCCAGATTCTGTCCCGGTTGCCCCTCTTCCAGGCCAGCCCTCTGCTGTGGCCCGGGAGTGCAGTGGAGGATGGCCCAAGTCCTTGGGCCCTGCACCCCATGGGAGACCAGGAAAAGCACCTGGCTCCTGGCTCCTGCCATCGGATCAGCATGGTGCGCCAGCCACAGCGCGCCGGCCGCGGCGGCCATTGGAGGGTGAACCAACGGCAAAGGAAGACCTTTCTCTCTGTCTCTCTCTCTCACTGTCCACTCTGCCTGTCAAAAAAAAAAAAAAAAAAGTATGTTATTGTAAAAATTAAAAGAAAAAAAACAAAGTTAAGAGAGGGAATTGAGAGAAGGGGGAAGGAGAGAAGTATGGTTATCTTCTTAGAATTGTATCTCTGAAATACATATAATCAGTTTTCTTTATATGAATAAAAATTTAAAAAAATAAAGTCAAAGGACTAAACAGCAAAATAGACCAAGAAAATACATCTGAAAATTACTCAGAATGCAATGCAGAAAAATAGAAGTGGAACAGCAAATAGAAGACAACATAAGAATGTCCAACATACATCTATTAGACATTCTGGCTGAAGAGAACAGGAAGAATAAATAAAATAATAAATAAAAATAAAATAAAGAAATAAAGAACCAAAATCAGAAGACATAGTGGCTAAAAACTGTTATAGACTGAAAGATATGACATCTTGACTTAAAAAGAACAAGTCTCAAGATATAGTATAACAAAATCTAAACCAAGTGACAGAATAGAATCAAAAATACCAAAGATAAAGTAAAAATTTTGCAGCAGTGAGGGAAAAAACAAACTAGACTGCCTAAAAAAGAATCATATTTAGGAGTCAGAAACATACAAGAAGTAAGAAGTTGAAATCACATTTTCAAAATGCTAGTGGAAGAGAACTTTAACCCAGTGAGGGTGAAATAAAGATTTAAGTAGAGATTCTACTACTCACAAACCCTCAATGAAAGCATTACTCAAAGATCTGCCCATTAGAGAAACTTGAATGAAGAAAAGAGTAAAATATAAAAACCAGTGGCATCTATTGGCAAAACAAAGCAAAGTATTCCAGTCACATTGGTAACTCTTTCTCAGTAAGATCTCATTGACTTATACAACCTTCACATTTACTAGCTTGACAAATATACTGTTTCTCCCTGAGTCTCAGAGAAATAAGTTAAAAATTTATAAGCTAGATAAGTAGGTCAGTTCATTTCAATCACCCATTCATTATATGGCGGGCGGCGGGGTGGAGTGGGTGGGGGAGCTGAGATTGACAGAAAGGGATTCCCCTTTACCGCATGCCATGCACTGTTTAGAATATGAAAATCATCAGCAAACAAACGTTTGTCCTCATGGAATTTATACAAGGGTAATTCAAAAAGTTCATGGAAAACAGAATTCAAAGATAAATGTATTTTGGTATAAAATATTTGAGAATCAGACCTAGTTTTTTCTTTTTTTTTTTTTAAGATATATTCTATTTATTTGAAAGGCACAGATACACAGAGAGAGGAGAGGCAGAGACAGAGAGAGGTCTTCCATCCAATGGTTCACTCCCCAGTTGGCCGCAATGGCTGGAGCTGCGCCAATCCAAAGCCAGGAGCTTGTTGCGGGTCTCCCACAGGAGTGCAGGGGCCCAAGGACTTGGGCCATCTCCCACTGCTTTCCCAGGCCATAGCAGAGAGCTGGATGGGAAGAGGAACAACCAGGACTAGAACCAGCACCCATATGGGATCCCGGTGCTTCAGGTCAGGGCACTAAACCACTGTGCCACAGCGCCAGCCCCAGACCTAGTTTTTTCATAGTTTGCATTTTACATGGACTTTCTGAAGACCCCTCATAATATGAATTTCAAATTTCTTTTATACTAACAAACTCCTTTTAAATTCCATTTTATTTTTCACAAATCTTTCAAGTATCCTGATATGCTGGTGGGAGGCAGAGAATCAACCACACATACAGAAAACAAGTCTGAAAAGTGGCAAGGAAGAGAAATTGGTAAGAGAGGGATGGCAAGTCTTGAGGGGGAGCTGAAATTGTGGAGAGGATGAGGTATCAGAGGCTGCTGGCATGGAGGAGCTGGCATGTTCAAAGGTTAAGAAAAAAATTGGGGCCGGCGCCGCGGCTCACTAGGCTAATCCTCCGCCTAGCGGCGCCGGCACACCGGGTTCTAGTCCCGGTTGGGGCGCCGGATTCTGTCCCGGTTGCCCCTCTTCCAGGCCAGCTCTCTGCTGTGGCCAGGGAGTGCAGTGGAGGATGGCCCAGGTGCTTGGGCCCTGCACCCCATGGGAGACCAGGAAAAGCACCTGGCTCCTGGCTCCTGCCATCGGATCAGCGCGGTGCGCCGGCCGCGGCGGCCATTGGAGGGTGAACCAACGGCAAAGGAAGACCTTTCTCTCTGTCTCTCTCACTGTCCACTCTGCCTGTCCAAAAAAAAAAAAAAAGAAAAAAATTGCAAAGAGATTGCTCACAGAGGTGAGGATGGCTGAAGGAACTAACAGATACCGGCATGCAGGAGAGTTACCGCCCTGGGTCAGAGGGTACAAGGGAAAGGGACAGAGTTGTTAAGTTACAGTTAGAGTTTGGTGGGGTCTTTGGTGAAAGAAGTCAGGCAGTGTTAAAGCACTGACTAGCTGGAAGGAATGCAGATAAACCCCTGACCCACTTCTCCTCCACCATACTCCTGACCAGTCTCCACTGGCTGAATCCAATCACAAGTTCAAGAGCAAGGAAGCCCAGCAGAGAATGGGTACAGAAGACAGAGCAAACCAGCACAGATGGCAAGAGCGAACCTTGGTCAGAAGGAACCCTTTGAGGAAAGACCGAGAAGTAAGGAAACGGGAACCCTGGAGAGAAGCCTTGCTGGGAGAGGGAACTGCACACTTAAGGCCAGAGGCAGCCATGTGCCTGAATATTTGAAGGACAGCAGGAAGGCCAGTGAGGCTGGAATGGGGCACAAAGAGGAACCAGGAGATAAAAACAAGGAAGTAAAGAGAAAATAGAAGGCTACTTTGGTCATTATTCGCAGGATTCTTTCACTGCAAGTGGGATGATCTGGAAGCCACTGGATGTTTTAGCAAAGTATATGCATTCAAAGTATTCCCCCTGGGTCAGGGACTGCTGAGGCAAGGGCAGAATCTGAGGACCAGTCAGAAGGCTGTTTTACCAGGCCATGTGAGAAAGTCTTGATTTGAACCAGGGTGGCAAGAGGGAAGAGGTACTGCTAAGTTTGTTAGCTCAAAGGCTAAGATTTTGAGGAAAGAGTTCTAATAGGTTGGAGAGAAGGGCTTTTGTCTTTAAGACTTTTTCTTGGGGCCGACGTTGTGACATAGTGGGTTAAGCCACCACTTGTGACCCAGCATCTCATATGGACACCAGTTTGGGTCCCAGCTGCTCCACTGTTGATCCAGCTCCCTGCTAATGGACTGGAAAAAGCAGAGGAATGTGGCCCGAGTGCTTGGGACCCTGCCACTCGTGTGAGAGTCCTAGAAGAAGCTATGGCTTCTGGCTTCATCCTGGCCCAGCCCCAGCCACTGTGGTCATCTGGGGAGTTAACTAGTGGATGGAAGATCTTTCTCGGTCTCTCCCTCTCTCTGTAATTCCTTCAAATAAATCAATAAATCTTAAAAAAAAAAAAGTAAATTGTGACTGGGCTGCGGATGTCCTTAAATGCCAGGATAAAGAGCTCGTATTTTATGCTGGAGTTGCCAGGATCGATGAAAAAAATCTTTCAAAAGAAAAAAAATTATCAAAAAATACCTTTATAAAAATCTTGCAGTAATAATACCCTGCATCACAGAATCTGACTTCCAAGAGTTCCCTAAAATCATGGAGACTAAAGGATTGGCTGCCACCCTGATCTGGAACTAAGGTAACATAGAACCCAAGTAGTCAGGGCCAGCATTGTGTACAGTGGGTTAAGTTGCTGCTTGCGACACCAGAATCCCATACAGGAACATCAGCTGCTCCACTTGCAATCCAGCTCCCTGCTACTACATTTGCAGGGTAGAGGATGGCCCAAGCATTTGGGCCCCTACCCGCCATATGGGAGACCCAAATGAAGTTCCCAGCTCCTGGCTTTGGTCTGGCCCAGTTCTGGTATGCAGACTTTGGGGAGTGAATCAGAAGATGAAAGATCTATTCATCACTCTGCCTTTCCAATAAATAAACCTTAAAAACAAAGGAAGAGCCAGAACTGTGGCACAGCTGGTTGAGCCCCTGTTTATGATATCGACATCCCATTAGGGCACCAGTTCAAGTCCTGGCTGCTCCATTGCCAATCCAGTTCCTTGAAAATGGCTTGGAAAAACAATGGAAGATGGCCCATGTACTTGGGTCCCTGCCAACCACGTAGGACACTTCGATGGAGTTCTGGGCTTCTGGTTTTGTCGCTCCCCCTCTTCGTGGAGGAACGACACAGGACCCTGCGTTGTTCTTTTGTCTGCTCGGCCCTCCCCGGGTTTGCTGCTGGTTCTTCCCGGGTTGGCTACCGACCCTTCCACCTCCGTGGAAGGGCGGTTCCCCCTGCCACATTCCCCACTTCCGCAGGGGAGCGGCACACCACCGGCCGGCTCTCTCAGGGGCTGCACAGGTGTTCCTTCAGATAGATGTTCCTGGTGCATGTTGTCTCTCTCCTCCTTTATAGTCCTCCTCCGCCAATCCCAACTCGGCTGCCCACACGCTGAGTACGCTGCTCTCCTCCAATCAGGAGCAGGATCAGCTCCTGGAGGTCATCACTCAAGTTGGCAAGAGGCAGCTGCGTAGAAGCTGTTTTCTCCTCTCCCAACGCCATATTGTGGGAGAGCAGATGCATAGAATAAGTCTTAATTCCAGTAACTTAGTCCAGTCCGGGTTGCTCCCCACAGGTTTTGGCCTGGCCCAGCCCCAGTTGTAGCCGTTTGGGGAGTCAACCAGTGGGTGGAAGATTTGTGTCCCTCTCTCTCTCTGTAGCTTGGCCTTTCAAATAAATTTTTTAAAAAAGGAATCCAACAAGTATGGTAGAAACTGAGATGAAAAAAAGGAACCTGGATCTTTAATGCAATTTTGTACTAGGATATAAAAATTACAATAATAAGATGGATTCTATGCACAAATATTTGAGTTTTTATGTGAGAAGTCCCTAAGAGACAACATAAAGCAGCTTAGATGTGCAGGCCAGGTGTATATCTAACCATTTCTTCAAAGGAAACAAAGGGTGTAAGATTACTGTACAGGGTTGGAGTTTTGGCTTAGCAGATAAAGCCACAGCCTATGACACCAGCATCCCATATGGGCACTGGTTAGAACTAGATGTTCCAATTCTGATCCAGCTCTGCTAATGTGCTTAGGAAAGCAGCAGAGGATGGCCCAAGTTTTTAGGCCCCTGCACCCACATGGGAGACTTAGATGAAACTCCTAGCTCCTGACTTCAGCCTGGCCCAGCCCTGGCCATTGCAGCCATTTGGGGAACGAACTAGCAGATGGAGGATCTATGTGTGTATGTGTGTGTGTGTGTGTGTGTAACTCTTTCAAATAAATAAATAAATAAATCTTTAAAAATACTGTACAAACAATACATAGATAGAGGAGTTAATTATCTTCAACTCTCCATAAAATCATCTTAATCCTATTTATTTTTATTTTATTTATTTATTTATTCTTTTGACAGGCAGAGTGGACAGTGAGAGAGAGAGAGACAGAGAGAAAGGTCTTCCTTTGCCGTTGGTTCACCCTCCAATGGCTGCCGCGGCCGGCGTGCTGCGGCCGGCGCATCGCGCTGATCCGATGGCAGGAGTCAGGTACTTATCTTGGTCTCCCATGGGGTGCAGGGCCCAAGGACTTGGGCCATCCTCCACTGCACTCCCTGGCCACAGCAGAGAGCTGGCTTGGAAGAGGGGCAATCGGGACAGAATCCTGCGCCCCGACCGGGACTAGAACCCGGTGTGCCGGCGCCGCAACTAGTGAGCCGCGGCACCGGCAATCCTATTTATTATTTATACAAAATGCAGTTCTGTTTATCTACAGTGACCTTTCAGAAAATAATCTTTGTAACTGTGAATAAGCAATCTGAACTTCACTGTGGATATATAAACACACAGCTGTCAGATCACAACCAGACACCTCCCAGATGGCATAGTTCAAAATAAAAAAAAAATACCTCATGAGATCAAATATTATGCATATTACTAAGCAAAGTTTATTTATTAGCTCATCAGCATTGGATGGTGCAGTCATTGCTAATATAGATATGCATACCATCATTTTGAGTGACATGTCATACAGACCATGTGAAACCAAAAGATTTGACTCAAGGTTTAAGCTTTTTTCTAAATGCTTAATTTGGTTATGGTTCCAATAAAACTCATTCCTTGGTCCAGGTTAAATGAATTAATCTTTCTATTTCACGTCACTTTGGACTACTTCTACATCTTTTGAATGTCATTGTCTCTTCTTACTTTTGGTGGTTCTCAGGGGAGATGTTTTAAAAGCCCACTGATGGGCCGGCGCCGCGGCTCACTAGGCTAATCCTCCGCCTTGCAGCGCCGGCACACAGGGTTCTAGTCCCGGTCGGGGCACTGGATTCTGTCCCGGTTGCCCCTCTTCCAGGCCAGCTCTCTGCTGTGGCCCGGGAGTGCAGTGGAGGATGGCCCAAGTGCTTGGGCCCTACACCCCATGGGAGACCAGGAGAAGCACCTGGCTCCTGCCATCGGATCAGCGCGATGCGCCGGCCGCAGCGCACCGGCCGCGGCGGCCATTGGAGGGTGAACCAACGGCAAAGGAAGACCTTTCTGTCTCTCTCTCACTGTCCACTCTTCCTGTGCAAAAAAAAAAAAAAAAAAAAAAAGCCCACTGATGGTGAGATTCCAAGACGGCATAATAGGGAAAGGACGTACTGCTTTAGGCTAGGGGAAAATAGTAACAAAACCAGGAGAGAGCTGGAAAGAGATCTACAGAAGGAAGAGAGATGCCGTGGAGCAGTGTGGAAGATGTGGAAGTGCAGCAATGAGTGGGGACACAACACTGGATCTCCACAGCCATGAGACAAAGGAAGAACAGGCATTGAGAGTTAGGTGAGAGCAGACAGCAGCATACCGTGCCACTGGTGATATTGCCGGAGGGAGAGCTTTTGTCTTTTGTCTTGGAGTCCAGACTGGAGCCCTAAGGGGTACAGAAAAGTACCCAGCTAACACAGCAAAAAAAGGGCATGTTTCTCTCTCCATCCTCCCACAATGGTGCCTAGCAACCAGCTGGGAGAGGGCACTACCTTGACACTAGGAGCAGCTGCAGTGGCTTTTGTATGCACCCAGTAACTTATGGGGACAAGGCACCATACTGACACCTGTAGCAGCTGCAGCAGCTCACATGCACGTGCCCAGCAACAGGCAGGGAGAAGACATTTTGACACCAGTGACGGCTACAGAAGCTCTTGTGCACATCTGGCAACTGGTGGGCAGAAGGAGCCACTGTAACACCAGCAGTAGCTGTGGAGGTTGCTGTATGTGATCCAGGGATTTTACCAGAGGGGAAAAAAAACTATATTCCCAAGTAACTTTGAGTCTGTCTGGGAAAACTGACAGAAGGCTGGGCACCAACACAGGACTATGAGGTAACCCCAGACTCTCAACATATTAGAGACTCTGAGGTTCAAACCACCAAGGCGGAGTATCCACAGGCAACTGGCTCTTGGGAACATCTCTGCCTCCCCGTGGATGGGACAGGTTATTGGGGCAGAGTGAATCCTATGCACCCTGTGACTGTGGGAACATGTTGACTGCACAAAGGGCACAGGGTGTAGCTGGGTCTCTGGGCAATCACTGAGTGTGGCAGCAGAGGCTCAGAGGTCCCTGACTGCCAGGTTGGTCACTGTAGCAGGATCTATGGTCACATGAGAATTGCACAGATCCTTGTGAGGTTCATGCAGCAGCACAGGTAAGTCTTGCCCCCAGTGTGGTCTAACTAAGGGCATTGATCATCTTGGTAAAGAGGTGGTGAGGATGTGATTATGCCAACAAAAGCATTCACACCCTGCCCCCTGCTGACAATATAGGAGATGTACCACATCCAACTTGGGTATCACCCTGGATACAATCCCCATCCTGTCCCCCCAATCACTGACCAGAGCTCCCTGGCCACACCTAGGTATGGGTATTCACCAAAAGAGCAGATATTCTGCTAATCCACAGAGGTACAGTTCAAAAGTAAAAGCCATCAGAGAAGAAAAGCAACAAGTATTTCCAAAAAAATGACTTTAAAAAAGCAGAAAGTCAAGAAATAAGGAAGACAACATGACTTCCTAAAGGAATACAGAAACACTTCAATATTCGAATGTGAAGACAAAGAGATTGATGAAATGCCTGAAAAGGAAATCAAAAGATTAATCATAGAATTACTCAGAAGCAATGAGAAGTAAATTGAAGAGTTAAAGAAATCCCTACATGAAATGGATGAAAAATTTTCCCATGAGATTGAGATTTTTGAAGAGAAATCAAACTGAAATACTAGAAATGAAGAATTCAATATGTAAAGTAAGAAATACAGTGAAAAGCCTTAACAACAGACTTGGTGAGGAAGAAGAAACAATATCCAAGCTAGAAGACAAATCTTTGGAAATTTCAATCAGACTAAAAAAGGAAGGAGAAATTAGAAAAATAAAAAACAGTGTTGGAGATTTATGGGATATTATCAGATGACCCAACATACAGGTCTTAGAAGTTCCTGAAGGTGTAGAAGGAGAATGGATTAGAAGGCCTAGTCTGTGAAATAATTACAGAAAACATCCCCAATTTTGAGAAAGTAAGGGACATCAAAGTACATGAGGCACACAGAATTCCTGATATAGATGAATGGAAAAGATCTTTACCACAACACATTGTAGTCAAACTTTTAACAGTAAAACATAAAGAAAAAATTCTAAAATGTGCATGCGAAAAACATTAGAACTTTCAGAGGATCTCCCATTAAATTCACAGCTGATTTCTCATCAGAATCCATATAGGATGGGAGAGAATGGAGAGACACAGTTCAAGTCTTAAAGAGAAAAAACTGTCAACCCAGAATACTGTATGCTGCAAACCTCTCAGTTATGAATGAAGGTGAAGTAAAGACCTTCCACAGCAAACAGAAATTAAAAGAATTTGTCACCACTTGTCCAGCCTTTCAAAAGATGCTTAAAGATGTGCTGCACACAAAAACACAGTTCTCATTATGAAAGAAGGTGAAGGCAGAAAATCTCACAGTAAAAGTTCAACGGAAATCCAAAGCAAATAATAGGAATATTTAACGAAAAATTACAGGGCTAAGTCATCACTTATCAATAGTAATCTTGGCCGGCGCCGCGGCTCATTAGGCTAATCCTCCGCCCTGCAGCGCCGGCACACTGGGTTCTAGTCCCGGTCGGGGCGCCGGATTCTGTCCCGGTTGCCCCTCTTCCAGGCCAGCCCTCTGCTGTGGCCCGGGAGTGCAGTGGGGGATGGCCCAAGTCCTTGGGCCCTGCACCCCATGGGAGACCAGGATGTGGGGAGCAATCCGGACTAGACTAAGTTACTCGAATTAGGACTTATTCTATGCATCTGCTCTCCCACAATATGGCGCTGGGAGAGAAGTAAACAGCTTCCGCACAGCTGCCTCCAGTTCAACTAATAAACTGTAGGACTTGCTCCTGATTGGAGAGCGGCGTACTCGGCGTGTGGGCAGCCGAGTTGGGATTGGCGGAGGAGGACTATAAAGGAGGAGAGAGACGGCATGCACCAGGAACATCTATGGGGAACATCTAAGGGGAACACCTGTGCAGCCCCCGAGAAGAGCCGGCCGGCGGTGTGCCGCTCCCCTGCGGAAGTGGGGAATGTGGCCAGGGGGAACTGCCCTTCCACGGAGGTGGAAGGGATAGTAGCCAACCCGGGAAGAACCAGCAGCAAACCCGGGGAGGGCCGAGCAGACGAAAGAACAGCGCAGGGTCTTGTGTCGTTCCTCCACGAAGAGGGGGAGCGACACCAGGAGAAGCACCTGGCTCCTGCCATCAGATCAATGTGGTGCACCGGTCGCAGCGTGCCGACCATTGGAGGGTGAATCAACGGCAAAGGAAGACCTTTCTTTCTGTCTCTCTGTCTCTCTCTCTCACTGTCCACTCTGCCTGTCAAAAAATTTTTTTAAAAAAATAGTAATCTTGACTATAAATGGCCTAAATTCTTCCATTAATAGATAGACTAGCAAACTGGATTAAAAAAACAAGACTCAACTATATGCTGCAAACAATAAACACATCTCACCAACAAAAATACACACAGACTGAAAGTGAAAGGATGGAAAAAGATATTCCATGCTAACAGAAAACAAAAACAAGCAGGCATAGCCATCCTAATATCAGACAAAATAGAATTTAACATGCAAATTGTTCAAAGAGACAGAGTAGGGCCAGTGCCACGGCTCACTTGGCTAATCCTCCGCCTGCGGCTCCGGCACCTCGGGTTCTAGTCCTGGTTGGGGCGCTGGATTCTATCCCGGGTGCTCTTCTTCCAGTCCAGCTCTCTGCTGTAGCCTGGGAAGGCAGTGGAGGACGGTCCAAGTGCTTGGGTTCTGCACTCGCATGGGAGACCAGGAGGAAGCACCTGGCTCCTGGCTTCGGATTGGCACAGCACACCGGCCGTAGCAGCCATTTGGGGGGTGAACCAATGGAAAAAGGAAGACCTTTCTCACTGTCTCTCTCTCTCACTAACTCTGCCTGTCAACAACAACAACAACAAAAAGAGACAGTAGAGCACTATATAATGATTAAGAGATCAATTCAATAGGAAGACATGACTATAGTAAATGTATATACATCCAATGCTAAGGCACCTCACTATTTAAAGTAAATGTTAATGTATCTAAAGGGAGACATAGACTCCAATACAATAGTAATAGGGGACTTTAAACACCCCACTTTCATAAATGAACAAGTCAACATAGGAATAACAAGGCTAATCTACACTTTGAACCAAATGGACCTAACTGGTATTTGCAGAACATTTCATCCCACAGTCACAGAATACACATTCTTCTCATCAGTGCATGGAACTTTCTGTAGGAGAGACCATAAGGTAGACCATAAAGCAAGTCTCAATCAATCAAAAAAAACCATACCATATATATTTTCTGACCACAATAGAATTAAGCTGGAAATTAATAGCTCAAGAATCTCTAGAATATATGCAAATGCATGGAGACTGAACAACATGCTCCTGAATGAACAGTGGGTCACAGAAAAAAATCAAAAGGGAAATCAAAGAATTTGTAGAAAAAAGTGAAGATGACAATATAACATATCAAAAGTTATGAGATACAACAAAAGCAGTGTTAAAAAGGAAGTTTACAGCAATTGGTACCTACATCAAGAAACTGCAATGGCATTAATAAATGAGCTTTAATATATCTCAAAGACCTAGAAAAATAACAATAAACCAAACCCAAAATTAGTAGGAGGAAAGAAATAATTAAAATTAGTGAAGAAATAAACAAAACTGAAGCCAAAAATACAAAAGATCAGTGAAATGAAAAAACTGGTTCTTTGAAAAAACAAAATTGATACACCACTTTTTGGCCACTAGCCAAAAAATAAAGAAGGTTCAAATTAATAAAATCAGAGATGAAAAAGGAAATGTAATGACAGATACCACAGAAATAAAAAGAATCATCAAGAATTACTACAAAGAGTTACATGCCAACAAATTGGAAAATCTAGAAGAAATGGATAAATTCCTGGACACATACAATCTACCAAAATTGAGTCATCAAGACACAGAAGACTTAAACAGATCAATAACAATAACCAAGATGGAGTAATAAAGGCCCTCCAACAAAGAAATCCCAGGACCAGATGGCTTCACTGCTGAATTCTATCAGACATCTAAAAAACTACTTCAAATTCTTCTTAAGCTATTCAAAACAATTGAAAAGGAGGGAATCTTCCCAAACTCGTTCTATGAGGCATCATCTTAATTCCTAAGTCAGAAGATCCAACAGAGAAAGAGAATTATAGACCAATATTCCTGATGAACATAGATGCAAAAATCCTTAACAAAATATTAGCGACCTTTCTCTCTGTCTCTCTCACTGTCCACTCTGTCCAAAAAAAAAAAAAGGCCAGCGCCACAGCTCACTAGGCTAATCCTCCACCTTGTAGCGCCAGCACACCGGGTTCTAGTCCCGGTCGGGGCGCAGGATTCTGTCCCGGTTGCCCCTCTTCCAGGCCAGTTCTCTGCTGTGGCCAGGGAGTGCAGTGGAGGATGGCCCAAGTGCTTGGGCCCTGCACCCCATGGGAGACCAGGAGAAGCACCTGGCTCCTGCCATTGGATCAGCGCGGTGCACCGGCCGCGGCGACCATTGGAGGGTGAACCAACAGCAAAAAGGAAGACCTTTCTCTCTGTCTCTCTCTCTCTCTCACTGTCCACTCTGCCTGTCAAAAAAAAAAAAAAAAAAAATTAGCTAATCAAGTGCAACAATACATCAGAAAGATCATTCCCCCAGACCAAGTGGGATTTATCCTTGATATGCAGGGATGGTTCAACATTCACAAATCAATAAAAGTGATATATCACATTAACAGATTGAAGAATAAAAACCATATGATTATCTCAATACATGCAGAGAAAGCATTTGATAAACTACAACAGCTTTCCATGATGAAAACCTCAAGCAAATTCAGTATAGAAAGAGCATTCTTTCTATTGATGACAAACACACAGCATCCTATTAAACGGGGATGGGATAATTGACCCTAAGAAAAGTAAAGGTGCTATTTAGAATGATAACTTGCAAGTGACAGTCTATGAGCTCAAGCTATAGGTAGTCTAACTCCAAAATCCACATTTTATGGAATTCTTAAGCAAAATTCTCCGTATGTAGAAAAATGAACTTAAAATCCCAAAATAGTAACTTAAAACTTTCCTTTTTCTTAAAAGAATAAAAATATTATCAATACAATGAGCATCCTCAGTGAGCAGAAATTTTAAATGGCCTTTTTAGAATTTCCAAATAGTTTCAGCAAATGCAATTGTGAATTTAAAACTAAAAATTATTTAAAACATATAGTCAAAAAAGACCACAAAGTGACAACACCTATGATAGTGGTGATAATGGGTTGTGTTAAAACAGTGATTTCTTTGGGTAGTGTTTATTTCAACATTTATTCATTTTTTTTTTACCTTTAGCCATGTCACATTCCTTAATCATTTTGAGAAAGTTGGAAATTTCTCTATCTAGTCTCTGTTGACATGTTTGTGCTTTCTGAAAAAAAAAAAAAAGAATCAAATTAGAAAAACCAATGAAGGCTTTCTACATTACTTATGTTTTAATGTTTCTGCAAAAACTTTCAGTTCAGATATATATAGTAAAGACGTACTCCTTATAGGAAGAAAAAGTGGAAGAACATTTCCTAAGAAACTGAATATAACATTCAATCAAGTACAGATTAATATTTCTAAATTCTAAATATACTCAACATCTGTCATGTTGATGCCATACAACCATAAACTGTATTATCACTACTTTCTCATGATATCTGAGGAGTTACTTCTGTGATTTATTAGTATTTTTAGTAAGCCTGATTAAATTCATCATGAAATTACAAAATGCATTCCTTAAGAATATAGTTTAGGGCCAGCGCTGTGGCATAGCAGGTAGAGCAGCACTGGTAGTGCTGGCATCCCATATGGGTGCTGGTGCGGGTCCCGGTGGCTCCACTTCCAATCTAGCTCTCTGCTGTGGCCTGGGAAAACAGTGGAAGATGGCCCAAGTCCTTGGGCCCCTGCACCCACGTGGGAGACCCAAAGGAAGCCAGCTCCTGCTATTGCAGCCATTTAGGGAGTGAACCAGCAGATGGAATAACTAAATCTCTCTCTCTCTCCTTCCCTCTCTCTCTCTCTCTCTGCTTCTCTGTAACTTTGCCTTTCAAACAATAAATAAATAAATATTTTGGGGTTAAAAAATAGTATAATTTATGGCAGGCATTGTGGCACAGCAAGTTAAGCTGCTGCCCCATATCAGAGTACCAGTTCGAAACCCAAGCATCCTAGCTGCTCTGCTTCTGATCCAGCTTCTTGCTAACACATCCTGGAGGACAGTAGTTTGTGGCTCCAATGCTTGGGTCCCTGCTACCCACATGGGAGAATCAGATGGAATTCTTGGATTCTGGCTTCAACCTAGGCTAGCTCTGGTTGATGCAAACATTTGGGGAGTAAACCAGTAGATAAAATACTGATCTCTCACTCCCTCTCTCTCTCTCACTGTCACTCTTTCAAGGAGATGAAAATAAACATTTTTAGAAAGAATATATTTTAAAAACTACTTTTGTTTAAAAAAAAAAAAACCCATATGATCCCAACATTCGGAAACTTCAAGTTGATTTTCATCCTACAATCTAAGATCACCCTAGCACCTAATAGAGACATTTTCTTAGTAAGAGCTTATGAAAACAAAATTATAGAAAGCAATCACCTTGTTTGCAAGTTCTACATATTTAGATCCATGAAGGAAAAACATAATAACAGAATATCATGGTAGAGGTTACATTCCCATCTTAATGCATATTTACAAGTACAAAATGAAGAGTCAGCTACAACTGTTTATTATATTAACAATGTAATCTTGAAGTTCATTTTATATATAGTTTCCCTCTAAAGAAGTAGGAAGAACAAACAAGAAAATTATACTGTAAATATCCTTGGATATGGCAATAAAAATATTAGAATAACATTGTTGTAGGTAGAGTAAAACATTTAGCCTCATGAAACTTCTCCACTTTGTACTCTTAATCTCATCTGGTCCATCATAAAACATTTTGCCTCCCAAATTAAACCTTCCATAGCTCCATGTGCCAAGGTGACCCAGGTAAGCACCCCTTTCTCCTATTTCACCTTATGAATTTTTCAGTGCTTATGAAGCGCAGCCCAACCACAGCAGAATTATTCATGGTACCATATTAGTGACAGGCAATGTTCTACTTTAAATTTGCATTACCCTCTCTTTTTGTTTTGAGATTGCTAACAATACCTCAATATAATTCAGTTATTTTCCTCTTTCTGAGAGGGAAATTACCTAACACTACGCAATTTAAAATGCCATAGAAAGAGAAATGATATGCTTGATGATTTTTTCAGTAACCTGAGAACACACGTTGAAGGTAGGGAAAAAGTTGACCTGGAAACAGGCACTGCAACTGAATGCATTGCTCATGATTTATTAATAGAAAATCGTCATCCTTGCTGTATACATATTTAATATTCCTGATCACGTGCAAGTCAACACTACTGTTTTCTCCTTTCCTTTGTATGGTAAAAATTGGCTAGATGCATAAAAGCAAGCACTGGCTTCACCTGCAGACTGTGAATCTGTAATAAACAGGTAGAGCCTGAAGTTATAATTAAGAGAGGCAAACATTCTCTAGAGCATTGTCCTCAAATGCTTAAATCACATTCATCTTCACTTAGCTTATCTACCTGACAGTTACTAAAAAAAAGTTTCCTTGATTGATGACTTCTTGTATTAAAAGGTATATAACATGTCAGCTGGAGAAAACTGGATCCACACATTCAAGTTGGGTACAACATGTGTCTTCTATTCTAAACAAATTATTGTCATTTCCAAACAACTTAGTGCCATTCAGTGGATACTAAAAAGAAAAAAGACTGATTATTAATACAAGAAATACAACACAGTCCCCAGAGTGCTGTAAATTCTCCTTAGCAGATCTTGGTTATATTATAAAAATCTAAACATTATTTGTGAATGTTAATGCTATGAATTCTTTAGAGTCCAATACAGTTGTTTCATTCTTGACTTCTATGCCATACACATGTCAGCGACTCTTTTATTAAAGTTCTGATTTCTGCTTATTTACTCTAAGTGGGGCTCCCACTACAAATGATACTCTCATCTGTAAAGTGTCAGTGTGTTTTTACTTTGGCCAAGTTATCTGGACAAAGCACATAGAACAAGAATGATGCCCAACGAACGGAGGCACAGAAGGTCAGAAGGCATCCAGCTAAGGAACTTCAGTCATACTGACTTGTCCACCCACGTTTCAGCTGTTCAGTTGATTTTAGCTGATATTAAACTTCCTTATCCTGATATTTAGGGCAATGCCAAATCAACAGGACAGGCAGCTGTGCAGAAGCAGATAGCAAAGAGGTAATTTCTTTTAAATTTATTCATTTGAAAAGCAAAAAAGAGAGACAAAGACAAAGACAGAGATCTCCCATCCACTGGTTCACCCCACTCATGCCCACAACACTCAGGGATGGGCCAGGCCAAAGTGAGGAGCCAAGAGCTCAATCTGCATCTCCCACTTGAGTGTCAGAGATCCAACCATGCACACCCACCATGTGCTACCTTCTGGAAACTGCATTAACAGGAAGCTGGGACGGAGAGCAGGGCCAGGAGCTGAACCGAGGCACTCTAATATGGGACGTGGATGTCCCAAACTACAGTGTCTTAACCAATGTGCCAAACACCCCACCTCACCCCCACCAGGTGCGAGGTAATTAATTTCAGACTACACACTGCAGAAACTCCCCATTTGGTTAATTAAGTAGAAATACATTACTTACTACACAGCAATAAAAAGGAAAAACTACCAATACACTCAATATTACAGTGAGTGAAGGACATGAAAGAGCACCTGCTATATGATTCTGTTGGCATGGAATTCTAGAATAGCCAAACGGACAATGCCTATAATGACACTGTCATTGTATCAGTGTCAGGAGCTAGGTGGTGGCCTGAGAGGAATGTGGAGGGCACCGTCTGCAAAGGCAAGCCGGGCAGCCTTTGGAGGAGATAAAAATCTTCTCCATCAGGGTGGAGACCGTCTGGACAGTGGGCCACATTAGGCCTGCAAATTCAAGGGGACCAGAGGCAGGACTCAAAATTCAATAAATCTATAGCAGGATAATTCTTAAGTTGATAATTCTATATGGCCCTTCGCAGAAAAAAGGTTCTTCACCCCTGTATTTGTATCTTGATAACAGTGATGATTACACAGGTCATATCCATTTTGCCAGAAGACATCTAACTGAAGATATAAAGTGAATTTATTTTATTGTATACAAACTATGCCTCAGTAACATTAATTCCAACTTTTTAAATTATGGATTGTAGAACCATGATAATTTTCCTCCCTGCAGGAAAGTCCATGTATTGGTGCCTAGAACTCAGCTCAACTTTCCCCGAATTTCAGCCAAATCTACTTCAAGGTCAGCCCATTAATCCAGTTTTCCCTTGCTCTTAGTCAACTCCCAGCACAAATATTCTTTGGGGGACCTGGTGAATATTAAGGCCCTGTCTTGTAATTTTCTTAAAAAATGTTTTGCAACATAGTTATACCAACTAAAAATAAAAGAGAATCTACACAGAAAAATAATTCCCTCTCACATACCATCAGTCCTAGAGCTCCCCAGTTTTGTTCCTTTCCTAGCCCCAAAGCAGCAAGTGTTCATTTCTCCTCTCTCCGGAAATGATCTAAGCCTATGCAAGTATGTCTACATACATCCCAGCTTTTGTCTTCCCAAGTAGCACATAGGATATACCATATGATTGCTTGCCATTTTTCCTTCACTACATATCCTAAGTTTTTTAGTTTGAATAAATCCCCCTCATGGCCACTATTGTGGCTCAGGGGGTTTAGCTGCTGCTAGCAATAGCATTATCCAGTACTGAAGTGCTAGTTCAAGTCCCTACTGTTCCACTTCTGATTCAACTTCCTGTTAATGCATCTGGGAAAGCAGAGAACAGCTAAAGTTCTTGAGCCTCTGCCTCTTATAGGGGAGACCAGAATGGAGTTTCAGGTTCCTGGCTTCCGCCTGGCCCAGCCCTGGCCATTGCAGCCATTTAGGCAATGAAACAGTGGACAGAAGATCCCTCTCCCTCTCTGCCATTCAGCAGTTTAAATAAAAAAAAGTCTTTTTAAAAAATCCACCTGGGGCCGGCGCCATGGCACAGGTTAATCCTCCGCCTGCGGCACCGGCATCCCATATGGAAGCCAGTTCCAGTCCTGGTGCTCCTCTTCTGATCCAGCTCTCTGCTGTGGCCTGGGAAAGCAGCAGAGGATGGCCCAAGTCCTTGGGCCCCTGCACCCACGTGGGAGACCAGGAAGAGGCTCCTGGCTCCTGGCTTCAGATCAGCGCAGCTCTGGCCATTGCAGCTATTTGGGGAGTGAACCAAAGGAAGGAAGACTTTTCTCTCTGTCTCTTCCTCTCACTGTCTGTACTCTACCTCTCAAATAAATAAAATCTTTAAAAAAAATCCACCTCATTCTTATCTAGATCTACAAGTCTTTATTGGCCCCATGTTGATGTTCATGCACCTTTTTGCATAATTATTCTTAAATCAGGACAGTTTCTTTTTTTTTTCTTTTTTTTTTTTTTTGACAGGCAGAGTAGATAGAGAGACAGAGAGAAAGGTCATCCTTTGCCGTTGGTTCACCCTCCAATGGCCGCCGCGGCTGGCGCACTGCGGCCGGCACACTGCGCTGATCTGATGGCAGGAGCCAGATACTTATCCTGGTCTCCCATGGGGTGCAGGGCCCAAGCACTTGGGCCATCCTCCACTGCACTCCCTGGCCACAGCAGAGAGCTGGCCTGGAAGAGGGGCAACCGGGACAGAATCCAGCGCCCCGACCGGGACTAGAACCCGGTGTGCCGGCGCCGCAAGGGAGAGGATTAGCCTAGTGAGCCACGGCGCCGGCCATATTATTTTCTAATTGTTAAAATTTAGCATCTGCTCATTACTTCTTATAACACAAATACAGTTCAGATCCTATAGAATCAAGGTCTCCTCAACGAATATCATCACAGCTTCGCTACCACCACCCTAAGAATCTAAGAGCCTATCCTAGTGCTAATAAAACTTTTTATGATGGTGGAAACATTCTCTATTTTTACTGTCTCCAATGCAGTAGCCACACGGTACTACTGAGCACTTGAAATGCAGCTGGTTAGAATAAGGAACTCAATTTTTTATTTAAGAATAATATAGACAGTCACATGTGACATAACTATCATACTGGATACTGCAATTCTATACCAATATTCCATGTGATGTTCTTTCCAAATGTGATTTCTGAAATATTTCCAAGTTGCCATTAAGGCAACAATCATGAGACCGGACTTTTTATGACTTACACTTTTCTCCATGGAAGCCTAGCTTGTGGACAGAGAATCGTGAAAAAATGTTTGAAGTTTCTGGAGATCCTCATTTTGGGAGGAGGTAAACTAAGTGCCAAAGTATAGCATGGTCATCTTCTAAGACAGAATTTTTCCAGTTTCTTACGCATGCATTTAATGCTAATCCAGAAGCATACTGAGGAATTAAAATTGGTTTTTAGAGCTTTTCAGTCCCAAAGTATATAATTTCTTTAAGAATGTTTAACTCTATCAGGAATAGAACTGTTCCACAAAGTGGTCCCAAATTTCCCTATAACTTATGGATCAAGGGTATATTGGAGCCAATCTACTGTAGTTACAATTCAATGCAATTCAAAGCTCATTCAAGTTTCACCTATTTTGGATCAGCCTTCAGAAACTGAGCCAGAATCAAGATTCATGGAATTAGGGGTGGGCTTTGGACTTGTGGTTAAGACATCAGCATACCAATGTCCCAAATCAGAGTACCTGGGTTTAAGATCTGGCTCCACTCCAGCTCCTGGCTAATGCAGAGTCCTGGAGGCAGAGTGATGGGCCCAAGTGACTAGATTCCCCCTACCCAGTCAGAGACCTGGACTAATTCCTTTGGCTCCCATGTTTGGTTCTCCACTCAGGGTCACTGTTTATAAAGCGAATCACAAGATTGTAGTTGTGCATGTGTGTGTCTGTCTCCCTACCTCTCAAAAAAAAAATAATTCTAACAGAATTAGCATTCAAACCATTAGATGGAAGTATATCCATAGTCTGGTCAACGGTGTCTAAAACTGTCATTTGTTTCAGAAGCTATAAAGTCTAAAATAGAAAACTTCATAATTTTAGTTATCACGTGAGCAAAATATCCAAATAAGGAATAAAATGAAAGGTACAGTTGAGATTGATAGCATGCTAATTATACTAAAGTAAGCTTTAAGAAAGTTTTTAACAATATGCAAGTTAGGAAGTTTTTATTTTACAAGTAGTTTCCATTTGAAGTCTTAAAATCACCATAATCCTGGGAAAGATATCAGTGTAGTTTGTAAATCCTTCCAGGTTTTATCACATACCTTATATTGAGGGTAAACAGGAAGGATTTCTTTCTCAAGTAGGGAATATGAACCAAAAAGTTAATTTAGTGCTGTTTAATCTGGTACTTGTTTAACATGATTTTGGCCATATCCATGTGAACTTTCCTTCTTTTTCCAAGCAGTTTTAATGTTATTTATATGCTTTACTAGATGTTACTTTCTCAACGCTCACTGATCTGAAAATTAAACTCATAGTTCACACATTAGGTTTTAAAATAGAAGCACTAATGGTAAAGCAACCATCAACAAATTCTGGTGACTACCTTCAACAAAGCAGAGAAGAGCTTAGATTCTCTAAACACTCCATCAAAAAGCTGTTAGAACTGATAAACCAACTCAGTAGAGTTGCAGGTTACAAAACAAACACAGATTTTTTATATGCTAATGATGAAGTCACTGAGAGAACTCAAGAAAGAAATCCCATTCACAATAGCCACACACACACACACACACACTCAATCAATCAATCAATCAATCAAATATTTAGGAATAAATTTAACGAAAGAAGTGAAAGATCTGTACGATGAAGATTATCAAACATTGATGAAAGAAATCAACAAGGACACAAAAAAATGGAAAGATATTCCTTGCTCACGGATTAGAAGAATTGATATCATTAAAATGTCTATACTACCTGAAGCCATCTACAGTTTCAATGCAATCCCTATCAAAATACCAATGACTTTCTTTACAGAGTTAGAAAATAAATTCCTAAAATTCATATGGAATCACAAAAGACCCAGGACAGGTGATCCTGAGTAAAAGGAAAAAAAAATTAAGCTAGCGTCGTCACAATATCTGACTTCAAAGCATACTACAAAGCTACAGTAATTAAAACAGCATGACAATGGCATAACTACTGACACATAGGTCAGTGAAGCAGAACAGAGAGCCCACAAATTAATCCATATACATACAGCCAACTAATTTAACATAAGTGCTCACATCATACATTGGAGTAAAAATAACATCTTCAACACATGGTGCTGGCAAAACTGGATTTATATATGTAGATGAATGAAATTATATTCATTCCTCTCACCATATACAAAAATCAACTCAAGACGGATCAAAGATGTAAATTTAACACCCGAGACTATGAAGTTCCTGCAAGAAAATTTAGGGGAAACACTCCAAGACATTGGTGTACATGATGACTTCTTGGACAAAACAACCACAGTTTAGGCAACAAAAGCAAAACTAAACAAATCGGAATATATCAAACTCAGAAGCTTCTGCATAGCAAAGGAAATGATTCAATAGAGTGAAGAGAATGGGAAAAATATTTGCAAGCTACCTATGCAACAAAGGATTAATATCAGAATATATCAGCAACTTTAAAAACTGAACAATAAAAAAAAAACCAATCCAGTTCTGAAATGGGCAAAGAACCTCAACAGACAGTTCTTGAAAAAAGAAATGTAAACGGCCAACAAATATATGAACAAATGCTCAACATCACTGGCAAATCAAAACCACAATGAGATATCACCTGATATCATCACAGACATTCCTATGATAATGGCTAAAATCCAAAAGACAAGAGTAACAAGTGCTGGTGAAGATGTAGAGAAGGGGGAATGCTTATAAACTGTTGGTGAGAATGTACATTAGTGTAGCCATTGTGGAAAATGTATGGAGATTTCTTTATTAAAAAAAAAAAAAAAAAAAAAAAAAAAAACCTAAAAATAGACTTGCCAAATGACCCAGCAATCCTACTACTGGGTACATACCCAAAAGACATGAACATGTTTTATCAAAGAAATACCTGTACCACCATGTTTACAGCAGCACTGTTCACAATGGCAAATTCACCTTGGAATCAACCAAGGTATTCATCATAAGATGAACAGAAGATCGGCTGGCGCTGCGGCTCACTAGGCTAATCCTCCGCCTAGCGGCGCCGGCACACCGGGTTCTAGTCCCGGTCGGGGCGCTGGATTCTGTCCCGGTTGCCTCTCTTCCAGGCCAGCTCTCTGCTGTGGCCAGGGAGTGCAGTGGAGGATGGCCCAGGTGCTTGGGCCCTGCACCCCATGGGAGACCAGGAAAAGCACCTGGCTCCTGGCTCCTGCCATCGGATCAGCGGGGTGCGCCGGCCACAGCGCGCCGGCCGCGGCGGCCATTGGAGGGTGAATCAATGGCAAAGGAAGACCTTTCTCTCTGTCTCTCTCTCTCACTGTCCACTCTGCCTGTCAAAAAAAAAAAAAAAAAAAAAAAAGATGAACAGAAGATGTGATATATATACACAATGGGATATTATTCAACTATAGAAAAAGAACGAAATTCTATCATTTGTATGAAAATAATGCAGCAGGAGGGCATCATGCTGAGTGGAATAAGCCCGACACACACAGACAAATCCTGCATGTTTTTTCCTTATAAATGGGAGCTGAAATCTTAAAAGGAAAAAAGATAAAAAAGCAAAAAAAAAAAAAAAAAGAAATACCTGTGTGTATCAGTATTGATGTAAATATAGCTTTATAAATCTTTGTTTTATACCCTTGTCAAACCAATGGTTAGGAATGTTATACTGGGGCCGTTGCTGTGGCATAGTGGGTAAAGCCGCCACCTGCAGTACTGGCAACCCATATGGGCACCAATTTGAGTCCCAGCTGCTCCACTTTCAATCCAGCTCCCTGCTAATGTCACTGGAAAAACAAAGGGGAATGGTCCAAATGTTTGGGCTCCTGTACCCACATAGGAGACCCAGAAGAAGCTCCTGGCTTCTGTTTGGGACTCACCCAGCTCTGGCTGAAGTGGCCATTTGGGGAGTGAACCAGCAAAAAGAATATCTCTGTCTCTTCCCACCAACCCCCTCCCTGTAACTCTGCCTTTCAAATAAATAAACAAATCTTTAAAAAAAAAAAAGATTTACTACTACAGTTTCAATACTTTAAAATTTACTGTATATGGGTAAAATGGTTTTTATGTTAGATTATTGTTTATAGCCTTTGCCTATATTCCTGCTAAACTAGGGTCTTTTTTGCCTTTCACTTGTTAAACTTATTTGGTAAAGCATTAGGCCCTTGACTGTAATATAATTAAAAATATGCTATCTCAAAAATGAAAGGGGGGGAGGAAGAGAAAAGGGGAGGGAATGGAAGAAAGAAAACAAAAGGGGGGAGAGGGAGGAAAGTCATTATATTCTTTTTTTTTTTTTTAGAGATTAATTACTTATTTGAAAGTCAGAGTTAGAGAGAGAAGATAGGCATAGAGAGATCTTTCACCCACTATTTTACTCCCTGAATGGCCACAACAGTTAGGGCTGTGCCAGCCCAAAGCCAGGAGCCAGGAACTTTCTCCAGATCTCCCACATAGGTGCAGGAACCCAAGCACTTGACCCATTTTCCCCTGCTTTCCCAGGCACATTAGCAGACAGCTGATGGGAAGCAGAGCAGCCAGGACTTGAACTGGTGTCCATATGGGAAGCCATCTCTGCAAACAGCAACTTAACCCACTGCACCACAGCACTGGGCCCCATTATATTCTTAGAATTGTATCTACAAAGTACATTGAATCTGTTTAAAACTAACAAAACAGTTCAGATTCTTTGTTTCATCATAAATTAAGATTACAGATTCAAAAAGTCAAAATGTTTTCCATAAGTCAATTTATAGGTCCATAAGTCAATAAACTCCATAGATAAAGCATATTTAACTTCATTCAAGTTGATTTAAGAGCATTCAAATACTGCAATTCATTCAATTTTTATGTAAAAGTGATGAAATTTAGTAAGTAAGCAAATATATATGTTTTACATAGTTATTTGAAACTCAACATTCTTTCATAGTTCAAATTCTTTCAATCCCAATTCCCATTATTTTCCAACAAGGAACATTTATGAGGCACAGCTAGAAAACTAAGGTCTCTCTTCCCCAAAAGAATACCTATTTCACTTAAATTATACATTCTCATATTTCTCTATGGACAAGGCATGATGTCACTTCAGATGAGATCCTCTCCGCTCATTACTGACACTTTACCTTACCTCTAAGCAACCTGGAGCTACAGGTTACAAGCGGTTTTAAATGAAACTACTGGCCAGTAAATGCATCACTATGATTGCATTATTTACACTAAACTATGCAGTGAAGTCATAAAGGGCAGCAAGTCAAGCAATGCATGCTCCCCCTACTGGCAGCACTTTTATTAGAATGACAATCTGAGTGGAGCAGTGTAAAACAGGTCTCTCACACACACACACACACTATAGGCACATGTCCACATCCTTACAGCCAATCTTCAGGGACATTTAATATTATCATCACAAAAGAAACATTACAAACAGAAATAGAATATGCCTAGACAAAGAGCAACACTATTTCCATTGCTGTCAGGAATCATAATTTCAAAACCTTGCATCTTTTAAAAACATTTTTCTTTTTATCAAATTTGCACGGTAGTTACTGATTCAGTCTCTTGATACTTTCATAAAACAGCTAGTATCCCCAAGAAATTTTATTCAGCTTCATAGAATACAAAGGAACAACTCCCAGATTTATTAGATTTCTCTAAAATTCAGCATCCTTGAAATTTTACATAAATCTACCACCAAAAATCCTTGCCATTTTCTTACATTAGGCCACGCCCCTTCTAACTTCAAGAAGGTTCAAGACATGCAGAATCTTGTAAAACTTGCACGACATGGTCAGCCATAAGGCCAGTGGCACTGTCTCACCTCTAAGGAGTCCCTCAAATCTATAGCAGAAACAGCATCTTCCTCATCATCATCAGTCACCTGGTCCTGGGAGCAGTAGTGAGTGCTGTAGGCAGAATGCTCTTCTATTGCTTCCATCCAAGCCTGAAACAGTCCCAGGAGTTAAGGAAATATGAAAACCATTTTTTTTAATTAGAATTATAGGTTCTCAACACTGCTAAACAGTTGCTATATAATAATGGATTCATATACACCATTTTACTAACCTGTAATCATATAAGCACAAGAAATTCAACCCATTTTAAGATACCAAACTGCCCTAATGAAATTTACTGTGGCTTATACAAATCTCTGGTTTCTCAAAAAAGATATGTTTAGCCAAAAAAAAAAAAATACCTCTCTTAATTCTTCCTTATTTTCTTACAGCATTACTCAAGGTCAAATCTTTCCATTTAATGAATACTGGCAAAGTCATACATTGAACTGATTTGCAGGACCAAAATTAACCACTTTGGAAAACAGATTATTTAATCCCTTCTAAGATTTACAAAAACAAAAACAAAATACAAGACAGAATGATGAATACTGCTTTGATTTGAAGGGACATGAATTCTCCGTTAAATAGCTGTATCATGAATTTCCGTGAACTGAATCCCAATTTTCTTGTTTGGTGCTGTTGTCCAATTGAGAGTGAAGGGAAGCTGAGACTATACTGTAGTAAGTATTAAAACAGTTGGATACAGTCCAGGTCCTGTCACTAACAAGCTCCATAGCCTTGGGAGATCATTTCAACCATAGTTTCCCATTTCCTCACCTATCAATTAAAGGGTAGACTAAATAATCCCTTAGCTTTTCTTCCAAAACCAATAGGGGTCTCTAACATTCAGAGGATTGAAACAAAAAATTACAAATTATATGTTGATAAAGAACTAATCCATAAGCCAAATTTGCAAAGTTTCCTATAATTGCTCTCATTAAAAAGAACAATCAACAAGATCTTAGGTGTTAACATTGAACCTATGTCATGTTGTCTATGTCTTTACATGTTAAGTTTTATGACAGATAAACGAATCCAGGAGCTTACCTGTCTTGACTGCTGAAGGCTATTCTTAGGAACCCGGAAGCTGTGAATGGTGTCATCAAAGCACTTAATAAAGAAGAGGCAGCTATCGGTAGATTTTACCTTGGATACAAAGTCAGTAAGATAATATTCACTCACATAAAAGAGGACTCTCAAATTATATACAAAGGCTAAAGTACTAACATGACTAATAATATCCAATTGAACAAAAGTTAAAATAGTGATTGATGAAAACCAGAAAAAAAAAGTTGATATAATGGGAGTATGAAATGCACTATGACCTACCTGTGTCAAATCTCGATTTCACATTCCTAGTGACTCAAAGTTCATTAGGTATAGCATATATTTTAATCCATACTATTCATTTTGATAATTTTTGCCTTTTGGTTAGATTTGTTTGTGTGTGTGTGTTCTACTTCATGAATCAGGTAATTCTGGATTGCATCCTCAATATTATGAATATTAAGTTCTGGAAAGTCTGTCATTTTCCTGTTTGATGTCATTTGTTTTCTTTTAGAAAGCTGTTTTGTTTTATGGTTATAACTCATTAGGTACATAATTTTGGCTTTACCCTATTAAGTATAACTTTATATATACTGAGACTGTAAAATCCTTTCTATGCCAAGCTCCATGTTTCTATTCATACCACTCCCCTACACATTGTGTTTAAGATGAATATGAACAATATTTGAGCTGACTGTGGAAGAATGAGTAGTAAGAGAAGAAATGGAAGAAGGAAAAACCAAAAACAATTTTTCAGGGTTGGTGTTGTGGCACAGTGAGTTAAGCCACTGACTGTAATACAAGCATCCCACATACAAGCCCTGGTTAGAGTCGTGGCTGCTCCACTTTCAATGTAGGTTAAAGTGAGACAGGAAGACAGAATCTTTCATCTGCTGGTTCATTCTCTTAAATGCCCACAACCGCTGTGGTTAGGCTAGACCAAAGCAAGCAGCCTGGAACTCCATCTAGATCTCCCGGGCACATTAGCAGGAAGCTGGATCAGAAGTGGGGATGAGATAGATTCCCAGGCACTCCAATAGGGGATGTGGGCATTCCAAGCAAGAGCTTAATTCATCGCACAATACCTACCCCTGTATTTATATTATTAATAAAGCAAAGCTGGGGGTGATTCACAATCACTAAGGAGAATGAAAAATCCCCCATTGGAAAGATACAGACAAGAAGTTCTGATAGCCTTTGTACTGACATTTCTAACCCATGAGCCATACATAACAGATAAGATTCAAAGCTGCTCGCACAAACACAATCTATCTAAACTGAGACCAGAGCTGCTCTAAGCCAGACAGTTTACAATCCAAACCAAGAAAACAGCTATCTAAAACAAAACAAATAATGGGAAAATGACACTCTCCAGAACTTAATATTCATAATATTGAGGATACAATCCAAAATTACCTGATTCATGAAGTAGAACACACACACACAAGCAAATCTAACCAAAAGGCAAAAATTATCAAAATGAATAATATGGATTAAAATATATGCTACCTGCAAGAGAAACAGGAAATAAATACAAAGTCACAGATAGACTGAAAGTAAATGGAGACACTGAACAAACAGCATAAAAAGGCCAGAATTATTATATTAATATCAGACAAAATTGATTTCAAAACAAAATATAAGAAATAAAGAGGGCCACTACATAGTGATAAGAAGGTCAAATAATCAGGAAGATAACAACATAAAAATATATGCGATCAATAAAAGAACAATTCTACAAGTATAATCAGAAGTTATAACATCTCTTCCTCAGCACTTGATAAAATTGGCCAAAAGCCAGAAAAGAAATAGAAGCTATGAACTACATTATTAACAACCACAACAAAATCAGTATTTGTAGAAAACTACACCCAGTAATAGAAAAATACACCTTATTTTTCAAGTGCATTGTCTAGGGATAATACATAAGTAGAGCCATCAGACAAATCTCAATACTCAGCAAAAGGAAAATCACATAAGAATACGTTCAATGACAAAAATGGAATATTATAAATCGAAAATAAGGTAACCAGGAAATTCCTAGTTATACAACAGATGTCAGTATTATTTGATTCAAAGGAAAAAAAAATCCTGTATAAATTAAAAAATATTTTGAAGTGAATGATAATGAAAATAAAACATAAAATTAGTAAGATGAAATAAAAACACCTAGAAGGTGGGAAAGTGAGCTTTAAATGTCTGTATTGGTCAAGACAATAAGTCTCAACTAAGAATATAAACTCAAGTAGCTAGTGTTATGGTGCATGGGGTTAAGCTGCCAACTGATACCTGCATCCCATGTGAGTGCAGATTCAAATCCCGGCTGCTCTTTTTCAGATCCAGCTCCCTGTTAATGTTCCCAGGAAAGTAGTAGAAGAAGTACTTGGGACCCTGCACGCACATTGGAGACCTGGAAGAAGCTCCAGGCATCAGCCTGGCCCAGCTCTGGTCTTTGAGGCCATTTGGGGAGTGAACCAGCAGGTAGAAGACCTCTGTGTCTCTCCCTCTCTTTTTCTGTAATTTTACCTTTGAAATAAATAAATCTTTTTAAAAATTTGACAAACTAGAAAAAATGAACAAACTTCTTAAAAAGCAAAATTATTCCAAAAACTCCCACAAAAAATAATAAATTTGAACAATTCTATAGTAACTGAAGAGATTAAATTTGTAATTATAGGCCGGCGCCGCGGCTCACTAGGCTAATCCTCCACCTTGCGGCGCCGGCACACGGGGTTCTAGTCCCGGTCGGGGCGCCAGATTCTGTCCCGGTTGCCCCTCTTCCAGGCCAGCTCTCTGCTGTGGCCAGGGAGTGCAGTGGAGGATGGCCCAAGTGCTTGGGCCCTGCACCCCATGGGAGACCAGGATAAGTACCTGGCTCCTGCCATCGGATCAGCACGGTGCGCCGGCCGCGGCGGCCATTGGAGGGTGAACCAACAGCAAAAGGAAGACCTGTCTCTCTGTCTCTCTCTCTCACTGTCCACTCTGCTTGTCAAAAAATAAAATTAAATTAAATAAAAAATTGGTAATTATAACTCTTTTGACAAAAAAAAAAAATCTTCCTGACTTTTGTTGTGTTGCTGGTGAATTAATTAAAGCATTATAGGAAGAAACAAGCCTAAGCCTACACAAACTCTTCTAAAAAACTGAGGAGGAATGAACACTAGGCTAGCTTTACTCTGATCTGAAAGCCAGACAAAACATCCCAAGAAACTAAACCAATATCCATCATGAACACAGATATAAAATTCCTTAATGTTAATTAGCAAAATATATATTAAAAGGGTAACATCAAGACCAAGTGAGATTTGGGTAATATTAGTTTATTGCCACCCTAAAGCCTATCAACCTAATTCACTATATTGGTAGAATAAATGAGAAATATCACATGGTCATTTCTATAATATGAGAAAAGCACTTGACAAAATTCAATAGTTTTTCATAATGAAAGCACTTAGTAAACTAGGAAATGAATAGAATTTCAACCAGACTAAGGGCATCTATAAAAATCTATAGCTAATAATTCAATTGTGAATGCCTGAATGTGTTGTATTTAACATAAGAAACAAACTGAGGATGTCAACTCAAAGAGATTATATTTACAACTCTTTTGTAGGTCCTATCCAGTACAATAAAGCAAGGATAAGAAAGAAAATGCCTGGAGCCAGTGCTGTGGCCTAGTGGGTAAAGCCACTGCCTCGCAGAGCCAGCATCCCATATGGGTGCCAGTTCAAGTCCCAGCTGCTCCTCTTCCAATCCAGCTCCCTGCTAATGTACCTGGGAAAACAGCAGAAAATGGTCTAAGTCCTTGGGCCCCTGTACCCGTGTGGGAGACCCGGAAGAAACTCCTAGCTCCTGGCTTCAGATTGGCTCAGCCCTGGCCGTTGGGGCCATTTGCAGAGCAAACCAGTGGATGGAAGCTCTCTCTAACTATTCCTTTCAAATGAATACATCTTAAAACACACACACACACACACAGAGAGAGAGAAAGAAAAGGCCTAAAGATGGGAACTAAATGTAACAACCCTTATTTGCAGACATGATTATGTACGTAAGAAATCCTGAGGCCTGCAAATAATTAATGAGTTTAGGAAGATTGTAGGGCATTATGCAAATACTAAATAATACTCATGGAAACTTCCAAAAGTTCATGGAAAATGGAATCAAAATGTAAGTTTATTTTAGTGCCAAAAATTTGAAATATATGCATAATTACCTCATAGTACCCATTTTCCATTAATTTCTGAAGGCCCTTCATATGTTCTCCAATCACAGTGGAGTTAATTAGAAAACAGGGGGTAGGGACAGGCATTGTGACAGAGTGGGTTAAGCCATTGCTTGGGACAACTGTATCCTATACAGAAGAGCCTGGGTTCAAGCACCAGCTCTGCTTCCAATGCAATATTGTTGCTAATGTTCAACTCGGGAGGCAGCAGATGATTGCTTAAATGGTTGAGTCCCTGCCACATACATGGGAGACCCAGATTGAGTTTCCATGTTCTGAGCTTCAGCCTGGGAAAACGGGATCTTTGCCATGAAGAATAAAGCTGGACCTTATTCTATACCATATGTGAAAATTAATTCAAAATGGATCAAGGGCCTAATTGTAACAGCTAACACTGTAAAGTTCTTAGATGAAAACAGAGAAAAACATTCTATGACATTGGATTGGGAAATAATTTCTTGGCTAGGACAACAAAACTACCGGTGACAAATGAACAAAACAGGTAAATTTGACTACCTCAAAATTAAAAACCATACATCAAAGAACACTACCAACAGAGTGAAAGGCAACCTGCAGAACAGAAAAGAGTAATCATAAATCATGTAACTGGAAAGGGATTAAAATCAAGAATATTTGAAGAACTTCCATAAGTAACAAAACCATAATTAAGAAATAGGCTAAGGACTCAAAAAGATGTTTCTCCACAGATGACATAAATGGCCAATAAGCATATGAAAAGACAGTCAATATCACTAATCATTCAGAAAATGCAAATCATAACTACAATGATGGTACTTCATATCCATAAGGGTGGCCACTGTCAAGAAAAAAACTAAGTGTTGGCAAGAATATGGAGAAATTAAAACCCTTAAGTACTGTTGTTGAGAAATTATAGTGGTCTAGCAGTTGTGGTATGGAAGTTCCTCAAAGTTCAAAAACAGAAATATCGGGGCCGGTGCTGTGGCGTAGCAGGTAAAGCTGCCACCTGCAGGTTCCAGCATCCCATATGGGTGTCAGTTCAAGGCCTTGGCTGCTCCACTTCCAATCCAGCTCTCTGCTATGGCCTGGGAAAGCAGTGGAAGATGTCCCAAGTCCTTGGGTTCCTGCACCCACATGGGAGACCCGGAAGAAGCTCTTGGCAAAGGACTGGCTCAGCTCTGGCTGTTGCAGCCATCTGGGGAGTGTACCAGCAGATTCAAGACTTCTCGTTCCCTGCCTCTGCCTCTCTGTAACTCTGCCTTTCAAATAAATATTTTTAAAAAATAGAAATATCATATGATACTTGGTCAAAGTAAAATAGAAATATCATATGATCATATGTGTGCTTCTTGGTAAACATCCAGAAGAAATGAAAGCAGGATGTTGAGGAGTTAACTGCACACCCATGTTCACTGCCTACTCACAAAAGTCAAGAGGTGGGAGCAACCTAAATATCTATTGACAAATGAACAGATAAAAAAGTGGTGTAGGTGGCAGACATTGTGGTGCAGTGGGTTAAGCTGCTACTTGCAACACCTGTAACCCATAACACAGTGCCAGTTCAAGTCCTATATACTCTGCTTCCAATTCAGCTTCCCACCAATGTATCCTGTGAGACAGCAGATGATGACTCAAGTGCTTTGGCCCTTGCCACCCAGGTGGGAGACTAGGATGGAGTTCCCAGTTTCTGGCTTCAGACTGGCCTAGTCCTGACTATTGTGGGGTATATGGGGAGTGAACCAGCAGATGGAAGATAGCCTCTTTTTCTCTCTATTGCTCTGCCTTTCAAGTAGATGAAAATAAACATCAAAGGGGGCAGGGGCTGTCATTGTGGTGTAGAGGGTTAAGCCTCCACTTGCGGTACCGGAATCCCAGATGAGCACTGGTTCTAGTCCTGGCTGCTCCTCTTCCAATCCAGCTCTCTGCTATGGCCTGGGAAAGCAGTAGAAGATGGCCCAAGTGCTTGGGCTGCTGCACCCATGTGGGAGACCTGGAAGAAGCTCCTGGCTTCAGATCGGCTCAGCTCTGGCCGTAGCGGCCACATGGGGAGTGAAGCAGTGGACGGACCTTTCTCTCTGCCTCTCCCTCTCTCTGTAACTCTGCTTCTCAAATAAATAAATAAATAAAAATCTTTACAATAAAATAAACAAACATAAAGAGGGAAAATGCAATGTAAACACATAGCAGCAGCCTTTAAAGAGGAAATTTTGTTACATGCTATAACAGTAATGAATCTTGAGGACACTATATTAAGTGATATTAAGATATTAAGTCACCAAAAGACAAATAATCACACTTACATGAATTAGCTGAAGTTGTTAAGCATCATTTCACCTTCTGTTTCTATGAGTTTATCAAGAACTGGCAGTGTGGGAAATGGGAGTTGCTCACCCTGGAAGGCAGCAGTGAGGGATCAAGTACTTGAGCCCCTGCTACTCACATGGAAGACCCAGCTGAAGTTCTCAGATCCTAGCTTCCACCTGACCTGGCTCAGCCGTGGCTGCTGTGGGCATTTGGGGGAGTGAACCAGTGGATGGAAGAGCTCTCTTTGTCTCTATTTCAAATAAAATTTCTTTTAAAAAGATTTATTTATTTGAAAGTCAGAGTGAGTTGGGGGGGAGGGGGAGGGAAAGGTCTTCCATCTACTGGTTCACTCCCCAGTTGGCCACAATGGCCAGAGCTGTGCTGCTCTGAAGCAAGGAGCCAGGATCTTCCTCTGGGTCTCCCACGTGGGTACAGGGGCCAAAGGGCTTGGGCCATACTCTTACTGATCTCCCAGGCCATAGCAGAGAGCTGGATCAAAAGTAGAGCAGCCGGGACTCGAACCAGTGCCCATGTGGGATGCCAGCACTGCAGGCGACAGCTTTACCCACCACAGTGCTGGCCCCTCAAATAAAACTTTTAAGAAAAGGAAGGCAAGAATGAAATTAAGGATCCAATTATAACTGTAGTATTAAGTAGATAAATCAAGGGCAGGAACAGAACAGAATAGAATGGCCAGGCTATAAGAACACAAAGCAAGAGAACACTGAACAGGTAAAATCAGAGAGGCTTGCTCGGCCTCTGGACTGATGTGAAAGGAGGAAAGGGCACAATGACATTGAAGAGGTCAGCCTTGTCTCACAAAGATGTACTGCTGGGGAAGGTGCCTGAGGCTATGACTCCCCAGGGGGAGTAGCACTGGTCCCCTCAGTGTTCACACAGAGAAGGGCAGATGGTGAGCTCTAAAGAGCAGAGAGACTGCTACGGTCCACTGACAACCCTGGATTCCTGTCTCTTTTACCTGCTTGGTCAAAGTAAAATAGCTGGAAGTGAATACAGAGACCTGAAGACCCCTGATTTTGACATAGGCTTTTGATTTTATTTTAACCCCAGAAAAACTTTCATTATCCAGATTTACCCATGTTCCAATACATACACACCCCAGGTGTTAAAAACCTCCATTTAGATGCTTTTGGATGATTCAACTCTCATTCTATCAATCTGTGAAGATAAATAAAAGTTGATTCTATTCTTTAAATTTTTTTTTCAAAACAGATATTCCACAACTTCACTTGCTCTCAAAAATATGCAGGAATGTTTCCTACACCGTTCCATAGTGCCCAAGGATTTCACAAATGATTTGGGGCAATTGCTTACATAACTGACTCACAGTTTAGGAGATGTATGTCTCATACTTACCGTGCATACTGCTTGAGTAAGGTGTTTGCATCCCTGGCGATAAACGTTATGGACTGCATCAGGCCTTCAAAATAAACATTAAATTATCAAGACAAAAGCAAAAGAGGTACATGAGAAAAATTTCAGCTTTCAAAATTTATGTACTGAAATGTAATAAGAATTGTAATACTCACTGTTTCCTATACCATGAAAGGACTCCGTGTTCTAATACTACCCAGAATAATCTCCATCCAAAAAACCTTGAACTCTAAGAGGAAAATGAGAAAGGTTTCCCAGGCTGACACATCTAGATTCAAATACTTGGCTGCTAAAAAGTAATTAAGTTATGACAGCTACATCTGAGTCTTTTATCTAGATAGGAGTCCTGCACATTCAAAAATGATCAAACATGAATTTAGTCACTAAGTATAGGAACAAAAACATGCCACACAGTACAGGGTGACAGGAACATTAGAAATGCCATACTGAAAACATCAATGATGGATAGAGCTTATGGTTCTGACAATGCTGTTTATGGCTATTTACAGAAAATATATCAGTTGTGGGCTTCAAAGTTATGAATGAATTATGTCTTAAACAAGAGAAATAGCCTAAATTTATCTTATACAATATAAGCCTACATGCTCCTCAACTATAGAGGGACTACTTGCAAATGCAGAGAAATTATGTGCTCTACAGTTACTTACAGAAAATAACTGAACTCCAAAACACATTTACACTTGTAGAACCAGAAGAATTTTATATGTGCTTCCTATTTGACAATTTGACAGTTCAAATACTGGTGGGTTCCCAAGTCCAAGTTCAATGTTCATAATAAAAATAATGCTATAATTCCACAGTTTATTGAGAAAAAAGTATATTCCCCCATTACTGTCCATATAAACTTCATCACCTAGGAAAATCAGACTCTAAGTATAGAAGTGATGGCTAGAATGAGTGGACGCCTCTGCAAGTCCAAGTGCATTGTAGGATCCAAGAAGGATCAGGGTTACATCTCAATAAACCCACTGTAAATTGAAAAAGATCTTAAAGCTGAAAATGTGCTTAATATACCAAATCCTCTGACCAACCCAGCTTAGCCTGGTCTCCCTCAAATATGCTCAGTTAACTTACATTAGCCTACAGCTGGGCAAAATCATCCACCACACAGTCCACTTTATAATGAAGTGCGGAACACCTCACGTTCACACACAGACAGGCACTTTCTAGACACAATGCACATGTGAAAACACCGCATCTAAAGCACGCTGGCAACACAGTCCATTGCAGAGTCTCAGTTGTCTCCCCTTTTGAATGCCAGGATGACTGGGTGATAAAGCTCCCTGCTGTGCACAGGAGATCCAGAGTATTGTAACATATATCGCTCACCCAGGGAAAGATCAAAATTCTAAGTACAGATTCTACTTAATGGGTATCATTTTGGCACGATTGTAAAGTCAAAAACTCCAAAGTTGAACCATTCTAAGTTGGGGAACATTTGTAGTTAAGAATCAACTGAAAAACTGTCTTAACAGAAATGAACCACCTGAGACTTCTTTCCAGTTTTATAATTAAAAACTGTCCCAACCTACCTTCCAAAGTGGGCCTTCATATCGTTTCAGTGCTTTGTAGATGACCTGGTGAAAACACATTTTCATTTAAAAATGCATCTATATATTTCAAATATTTGAAAGTTTTTTTCTAAGGAGTGGATGTTTAACCTAGAAGTTAAGACACCCATGCCTCATCAAGAGAGAGCCTGTATTCAATACCCAACTCCAGTGACCCCAGCTTCCTGCCAAAGCAAACCCTGACAGGCAGCAATGAGGCTCTTTGGGTTCCTGCCACCCAAATGAGAGAACTGGATTCTCTCCAGCTCCTGACTCTGGTCCCAGGCCAACCCCTTGACTATTCTGGCCATTTGAGGAGTGAACTAGCAGATGGCAGCTCTCTCTGCCTCTCAAACATAAAATTTCTAAAAATTATTATTTAAGTTTAATCCATTATTACATACCTTATTACCAAGAAGAATGTGTTTCATTTCAGCACCTTGGGCAAGGTCAAGAGGTTTCTGCTCTGAGTAAAATACAAAGAGAAAAGTCATCAAGAACTTAATTATAGTATAAAGTTGAAGCTACAACTGCAGCATAAAATATTCCTGCATTTTTCATCAATTACAACTTCTCCTCAAAAAATTACCTACCAAAAGTTGTCACTTCACTATTTTATGATCTCCTTTTTGGTAACTAATAAGCCAACAAATCAGACTAACCTCAGAAAACTATAGAGGTTCCATGATCATTCAAGTCTTTCTAGCCTCAAACTATTATATCAGTTTTCTATGTTTGCTGTAACAAATACCATAAACTTAGTGGCTTGAAACCACACAAACTGATTAACCTATAGTTTGGGAAGTCAGAAATCTGAAATCCTGTTCACTTGGCTAAAATCAAGGTATAGACAAAATTGTATTCCTTTGGAGGCTTTGGGGGAGAATTCACTTCCTTGTTTTTCCATATCTAGTGGCTGCCTACGTTGCTTGCCTCATGGCCCTTCCTCCATCTTCAGAGTCAACCATCCCAACCTATGCTTCCAACTTCTCCCATCATTCCTTTTCTCTCCATTTAATCTGATCCTCCTGCCTCCCTCCTCCCATAAGGATCTTTTTGATTACACTGGGTCTATCTGCATTATTCAGGATTATCCCCCCCATCTCAAGATACTTAACCAATCACCTCTTTGGGGGACCATTATTCAGTTTACCATAGCCACCCTGAAGCTGCCTCAGTGCAGAACAGATAGCAGAGGCAGTTCTCAAGCTAAGGGCATGATGATGCACAACTCAGGACGACAAAAGGAGAACACGAGGATGGAGAATCAGTCTTGCAAAGGTATTATGGTTTTTCAACCTTACACACAGAAACACATTTTTTTTATCATAGTTACTTATTGAGTTCTGAAATGGTACTTTATGAAGGATCAAAGATAAAAAAGGATCAAACAGCTAAAGTCATCTCCTAACTTCAAATACCTGTTAGTTACTAAAGAAAAACTACACATAAAACTAAAAAAGAGTCCCTTCAAACTAACTTATCAACTGGAACTTTGTTTATGGAATAAGGTGATATATGAGTATTAGACCAAATAACTTTTATAAATAGCAAGCACCTGACATGTGTTGGCAATTTTTTGTGTAAGTATCTCTTAATCATAGTCTGCTATGTGCCAGTAACTATTTTAGGTACTGGGGATGCAGCAATGAACATGATGGGAAAAAACTGGGGATAGGGAAAGCATTAGAAGGAAAGGCAGATAATAAGAAAAAAGATTTAAAAGAAAATAAACCATGGTAGGTCAAGATCTTTTAAATGAATGATGTGACAGAATGACTGAGATACCACTTTAGACTAGAGATTGAGGGTTTGATCTGAAGACCTCTCTAAATAGGCCATGTTTAAGCTGAAAAGAAAGATCCAACTCTGTGAAAATACATAGGAAGGGCACTGCATCAGACCAAACAGCTAATGCAAAGGCCTTGATATAGAAGTAATTTAGTAGGCAAAAATATAGTCAGGAAGAGAGAAGCCACATAACGGCTCTCCAAGTCAGAAGTTTGTCTGCCAGTATATGGAATCTGGACTTTATAGGATAGAAAGCCACCGAAGGGTTTTCAGTAAAAGAGCTACATCATCTGATTCATGTTCAAAAAACTATGTCAAAATGTTAAGAAAATTATAACTGGGGAAATGTGAGCTTTTGTTATTTCATGATTTAGCAAAATCACTGTAATATAGGATAATATTTTTTTAATAGCTCCACTGAAATACAAATTCATGCACCTCCAATTCACTCACTTGAAGTATACAACTCAACCTGTAGTATGTTCACAGAGTGAAGCAACTATCATATGCTTATAGCTTCTTTAGATGAGCCCTTACCTTTAGCTCATATATTTACTAATGACATGACATGTTATCTGGCTCTGCTTCAAAATAATTTGGAGGGAGGGGGACAGTGTTGTGGCATAACGGGTAAAGCAGCCACTTGCAACACCAGTATACCACATGGGCACCAGTTTAAGTCCTGGCTGCTCCATTCATTTACTTACTTACTTACTTATTTATTTATTTTGACAGGAAGAGTTAGACAGTGAGAGAGAGAGAGAGACAGACAGACAGAAAGGTCTTCCTTTTTCCATTGGTTCACCCCCCCAAGTGGCCGCTACAGGCAGCGCGTTGTGGCCGGTGTGCTGCGCTGATCCGAAGCCAGGAGCCAGGTGCTTCCTCCTGGTCTCCCATGCAGGTGTAGGGTCCAAGCACTTGGGCCATCCTCCACTGCACTCCCGGGCCACAGCAGAGAGCTGGACTGGAAGAGCAGCAACCAGGACAGAATCCAGCGCCCCGACTGGAACTAGAACCTGGGGTGCCAGCACCGCAGGTGGAGGATTAGCCTATTGAGCCGCAGCGCCAGCCATGGCTGCTCCACCTCTGATCCAGCTCCCTGCTAATGTGCCTGGGCAAGTAGTGGAAGATGGCCTAGGTACTTGGGTCCCTGCACCCACATGGGAGACCCAGAAGCTCCTGGCTTCAGACCAGCCCAGTTCCAGCTGTTGCAGTCATTTGGGAAGCTTTGTCTCTTCCTCTCTTTAATTCTGCCTTTCAAATAAATAAATACATCTTAAAATAATAACACAACAGGTGGGAAGTGTGTGTGGAAAGATAAAAGGAAAATAGCCACTACTGAAAATTCCTGAAAAGGCAGATAAGTACATCAAATAATAATACTGTATTTTTTTTTAATGATTTGTTTATTTGAAAGGTAGAGTTAAAGAAAAGAAGAGATAAAGAGAGATCTTCTGTCTGCTGGTTCACTCCCCAGATGGCTGGAGCTGGGCTGATCTGAAGCCAGGATCCAGGAGTTTCTTCCCAGTCTCCCACATGGTGTAGGGGTTCAAGGACTTGAACCATCTTTTGTTGCTTTCCCAGGCACATTAGCAGAGAGATGGATGGGAAGTGGAACAGCCAGGACTCAAACTGGCACCCATATGGGATGCCAGCACTGCAAGTGGCAGCTTTACCTACTATGTCACAGCACTGGCCCCTACTCTATTAAGCTTTGACAATTTCTGTAATAAAAAAAAAAAAAAAAGAAGAAGAAGAAGAAGAAGAAACACTCTAGCTATGTAGCAAACAAATTGCAAATGTGGGCAAGAGAAAAGGAGGGAGAAAAGTTTCGAAGTGACAGCAGTAGCACGGTTGGAAGATCTTGGAGGTCTGGACTATAGAGTTGGTAGGAAACAAGAGACAACAGTAAATATGAAGAAAAATATAAGAGTTAGAGATTTATTCTGGAGGTAAATCTACAAAACTGTTGATGGAGAAACCTGAGGCTGATGATATTTCTTTTGTGGGGAAAACCAGTGTTAGGACATCAACTGAGAAGTTAGTAATTTGTTTTTCCCACCTAGCACATAGGAAAAAGACTTACCAAGGTCTTCCAATTCTGTCTTGTTTTCATTCTATCTACAGGGCACTTTTCAGAAATGATTCTTTTAGGTAGAAGGGAAGAAGATACCATGACTTCTTTCACAGAATTCTGCCCAGATACCAAAAATAAATTCTGAGCTCCTGCCAAGAGATGAACTCCCAGGACAGGGCTCTCATTTCTGGACTCAAGAATTCAATGAAAATTTTTTTTAAATTGAATGAAATGGTTTCCCTAACCAGATGGTCTCCATAACCAGTCATCTCAAAAATGCTCTGCATCTCTTATCAATCACAACAAAATACAGCAGAAATCAGAAATGATGTCACATTTTAAATTTTGCAGATACATATTTGTCCCTTAATGAGAAAAACTCAATAAAGACTCCAATTTACCTCAAATTAATTTACACAGAATACAATTTCAATTAAATCTCAACAATATTTACACCACGAAACTAAGAATATGATTCTAATTTTTTTTTTACTTTTTAAAGTTTACTTATTCTCATCTTCTTGAAAGGCAGAGCAAGAGATAAACACAAAGATCTTCCATCTGCTGGCTCTTCTCACAAATACGTGCAATAGTCAAGCTGGGCCACACCAAAGCCAGCAGTCCAGAACTCCATCCAAGTCTTCACATGGCGGGCAGAGGCCCTAGCACTTCACCTATCACCTGCTGCCTCCTAGGATGCACTAGCAGGACGTTGGACCAGAAGTGAAGTAGCTAAAACTCAAACTAGCACTTCAACATGGAATGCAGGCATTCTAAGTGACAACTTAATATTCTACATCATAATGTCTGCCCAATATTTTAAATTTTATTTTCATCTTATATGAAAGACAGACAGTCCATCTGCTAGTTCACTCTTCAAATACCCACAATAGATAGCGCTGAGCCAGGCCAAAGTTAAAGCCCAGAACTCAGTCCATGTCTCCCAGTTGGGTGGGTAGGGACACAGCACTTGAGGCATCACCTGCTACCTCCCAGGATATACATAGCAGGAAGCTGGATCAGAAGCAGAGCCTGGCACTCTGCTACCAGAAAGATGACATTGTGGAAGTAGATGATAAAATAAACAGATAAGATCAAGGAAAATTCTTAAAAAGAACAGTAAGAGGAAATATTATTGGATATTAAAATATGAAAACAGGCCGGCACTGCGGCTCACTAGGCTAATCCTCCGCCTAGCGGCGCTGGCACACCAGGTTCTAGTCCCGGTCGGGGCGCCGGATTCTGTCCCAGTTGCCCCTCTTCCAGGCCAGCTCTCTGCTGTGGCCAGGGAGTGCAGTGGAGGATGGCCCAGGTGCTTGGGCCCTGCACCCCATGGGAGACCAGGATAAGCACCTGGCTCCTGGCTCCTGCCATCGGATCAGCGCGGTGCGCCAGCCGCAGCGCGCCGGCCGCGGCGGCCATTGGAGGGTGAACCAATGGCAAAGGAAGACCTTTCTCTCTGTCTCTCTCTCTCTCACTGTCCACTCTGCCTGTCAAAAAAAAAAAATATGAAAACAATTGTTAAAAGTGAAATGCTGGCAAAAGAGATGAGGCAATGAAAGAGAATAGTAAACATGAAAAGAAAATAGATTGTTAAAAGGTACAAGAGGGGATAGCACTATGGCTTAGCAGGTGGAGACACTGTCTGCAGTGCAGGTATCCCATATGGGCGTCAGTTTGAGTCCTGGCTGCTCTACTTCTGATCCAGCTCTCTGCTATAGCCTGAGAAAGCAGTGGAAGATGGCCCAAGTCCTTGGGGCCCTGTATCTACTTGAAAGACCCGGGGGAAGCTCCTGGCTCCTGGCTTCAGATTGGTGCAGCTCTTGGGCATTACAGCCATCTGGGGAGTGAACCAGCAGATGGAAGATATCTCTGTCTCCCTCTCCCTCCCTCCGTCTCTGCCTGTCTGTAACTCTGCCTTTCAAATAAAATAAATCTTTAAAAAAAAAAAAGTTACCAGAAAAACATGGGTAAAGAAATATTATTTAATAAAGGACACAAAGACAACTGATTAGCAAACTGAGGCTCTCACATCAAGTATCTTGCCCAAAATCCTTAAACTACATTCACAATGACCAATCTCTTTATCATGGCTGACAAGGCCTGGAAGGCCGGGCCTCTGGTCAGTCCTTCCACATCATTTAGGCTTTCCCCAGTTTGCCCTATTCCAGGCACCCTGGCAGCTTCCCTTTTCCTCAAACATGCCAAGAGCTCTCAACTCAGAGTTTTTACACTGTTTTCTCTTCGCCTTGAATGCCAGGGTTCACTGCCTCACTCAGTTCAACTCTGCACAAGGTCACCTCTAAGAACCTTCCTTTAGGGGCCGGCGCCATGGCTCACTTGGTTAATCCTCTGCCTGCAGCGCCGGCATTCCATATGGGCGCCAGTTCTAGTCCCGGTTGTTCCTCTTCCAGTCCAGCTCTCTGCTGTGGCCCGGGAGGCCAGTGGAGGATGGCCCAGGTGCTTGGCCTGCACCCGCATGAGAGACCAGGAGGAAATACCTGGCTCCTGGCTTCGGATTGGCACAGCACCAGCCGTGGCAGCCATTTGGGGAGTGAACCAACGGAAGGAAGACCTTTCTCTCTGTCTGTCTCTCTCTCTCTCTCTGTCTAATTCTACCTGTCAAATAAATTAGAAAAAAAAAAAAAAACAAAACCTTCCTTTAGATGCCTTCTAAGACAACACCATCCCCCTTGCTGTCATCACTCTCCATCCCCTTCATCGTATTGTATTTTCTGCAGCTCACTTCCTTACAGCATGTGTACACCCGTATTTATCTTTTTGTCAAAGCTCCAAGAGCACAGGGTCTGTCTGTTGGCTGTCGGTTCTCCAACACCTAGGACAGTTCTTGGCAAACAGCAGAGCCTCAGCATGCACTGAATAAATGAGTATGATTAGAGACAAGCCACTAGGAGAAAACAGAACAGAGTATTTACCAAATCTCTAAGTTTAGAATTCTAAATCAAAGAAGGCCATCAGCAAATTTGTTTAATAAGTGGGGCCTGCACTGTGGCATAGCAGGTAAAGCCTCTCTCTCCCTGCAGTGCCGGCATCCCATATGGGCACGAGTTCGAGTCCTAGCTGTTCCACTTCCCATCCAGCTCTCTGCTATAGCCTGGGAAAGCAGTAGAAGATGGCCCAAGTCCTCCCACATGGGAGACCTGGAAGAAGCTGCTAGCTTCAGATCGGCACAGCTCCAGCTGTTGCGGCATCTGGGGAGTGAACCAGTGGATGGAAGACCACATTCTCTGTCTCTGCTTCCCTGTAACTCTGCCTTTCAAATAAATAAATAAATCTTTTAAAAAATGTGTTTAATAAGTTAAAACATGTTTTTTAAAACAGGGAAAAGACTAAGAAAATACAGCTGCAAAAATATAGAAAGAATCACTGTCCTTATTACTAGACTTTTAGGCAAAGAAAATTGTATTAAATCCACATGAGGCACTATCTTCAAGGTGAACCTTGAAGACTATGCTTCTGGAGACTATGGAAAACACGGTTGAGGCTTTTTAAAAAGTAGGATTTTAATATGTCAGATCTATTAACTACCCTTAAAATGAAAGCAGTAGATACTCTGAGATGTTCACCAGCCCACACCTGCTCACCATGCTCTGAACATTGCCATTTCCACACTCCCCAGGGGAAGCCCAAGCAATCTTATTTGTACCACATGGCCCTGCCCCACAGCCGCTAGTGACTATATTATGAGCACAGTTACTCACACAAGTAGGCACTGGATTAAGTTCCTGACTCCAGACCCTAGCCCCATTCCAGCCACTGCAGGAATCTGGGAAATGAACCAGTGAATGGGACACGGCATTCTCACCCTCACACATGAAAAATAACTATCTGCCAACAATTCCTGAATTGCCATCTCTAGCCAGGCTTCTCCTCTAAATTCAAGCTTCTATTTCCAACTGTCCCATTTGGTTTTTACATATGTATTTCAAAACTTCAACGTCTTCAACTCCCCACGATCAGCAACTGCTAACTCATCCCTTCTGGAGCCTTTGTTTTCTTAGTGGAAATTAAGATGCACACTATCAAATCATGGTTGACTCTTCTCTCAGGCTATTAGCAAACCTGAGCACTCCAAAATGCAAAGTCAGTCCAAACACTTTACCTTCATCTTTTCTGCCACTATCCTGATACAATCCAGTACCCTCTCTCATCTCGACAATTCCAACAGTCCCTGCACTGCTCTCCTCTCCTCTTCCTTGCCCTCCTACAGTCTACACTATTCAAAACTTGACTGATCAGTTTTCATAACATGAACCAGATCTTGCTACATTCTAAACCCTTCTACACCTTCCCATCTCACATGGCCAAAATCTCCACGGAATTAGGGACTTGCTGTTTTTAGTCTTCAGTGCTTTAGATTGGTACTACTTGTAATAGGACCTGGCACGTGAGTACTTGACAAATAACTTGTTGAATCAAAGTGTTTTCATTACAAAACACTTATATTTAGTCTTTTTAACCAGTAGGGCAAGCCTTTCAGCTTTGCTTCTCCTTTAAAATTCTCATCTCTTGGGAATGCATTTGGCCCAATGTTTCAAATACCCATATCCCATGTAAGAGTACCTGGTTTCAAGTCCCAGCTCTAATCCCGATTCCAGCTTCCTGATCACATATACTGTGGGAGACAGAAGGTGATGGCTTAAGTAGTTGGGTTCCCACCACCTATCTGGGAGACCTGATCTGAATTTCCAGTCAGGCCTGGCCCAATACCAGCCACTGCAGGCATTTTGGGAGTGAACCAATAGACGGAAGATCTATCTCTCCCTCTCTCTTAGCTTTTTAAATAAATTAATGAATAAATAAATGAACAGGTAAATAAATCTTTATAAAAAATATATGTCCCGTGGGAGTGCGGGTGGGAAGAATCACTATGTCCCTAAAGTTGTATTTATGAAATGCATGAAGTTTGCATTCCTTAAATAAAAGGTTTCTGGGAAAAATATTTAAAAAAAGAATTCACAAGGAAAAAAAATCTATGTCCCAACTTATTTTTATTCAGACCATGAACATTTCCTTTTCTAAATTACATTCTCTGTCTGAATAAAATCATCAAGTCCTTTTTCTAATATCTTGTTCCTCATGAATCTTTTTGCCCAACTATCTAACCTGGTTTTTTGTGCAGTAGAACCTGCATTTTCAGAAATGAGTGCTGGGCATTTAGTCACTGAATTCCACAGCATTTTCCCAGTGTTCAATTTCTTCAGTCCAAGTTGCACCTGACACTAGTAACAGCCTACCCTTTTAGTCTGCAATTTCTTTCTTCTTTTGCCTTCTAGGAACTGTTATTTCTCTCACTTCTCTAGAGTGCTTCTCCTTCTCCATGCCCAGTTTCTCTTTTTAGCTTTTATTCCAGGAAGAGCCTATGTCTCAAGGGCAAAGGGAAGGCCTTTCTGGGGAAGTTGAGTTTGAGCTAGCTTTTTTTTAAGATTTATTTTTATTTATTTGAAAGGCAGAGTTAGAGAGACAGAGATAGAGAGACAGACAACTTCCATCTCCTGGTTCACTTGCCAAATAGCCACAACTGCTGGAGCTGGGCTAATCGAAAGCCAGGAGCTTCTTCCAGGTCTCTCACATGTGTGTAAGGGCCCAAGCGCTTGGGCCATTAGCAGGACTGGAAGGGAGCTGGATTGGAAGTGCAGCAGCCAGGACTTGAACCAGCACCCATATGGAATGCTGGTACTGCAGACAGTGGCTTAACCTGCTATGGCCCCTGAGCTTAGGGTTTGCCAGATGGACAAGCAGAGAATAGACAGATTAGCATTTGCGAGGTAAGGACAGCATGGTTAACCAGGGAACCTGAGTCTAGATCTGCACTGCCCAGCACCGTGGACACTTAGTGCATGTGGTGATTCAGTACCTGAAATGTACCTGTTATGGTACAAATATAAAACACCAGATTTCGAAGACATAGAACCAAAAAGGGAATGCAAAAAATCACTGGTAATTGTCTTCACTAAATGGTTACATGTTGAAACAGTATTTTGGGTATGTTCCTTTAAGCAAAATATGCTATTAATGTTCATTTCACCTGCTTTTTGTTTTTACTTTTTAAATATGGCTACTTGAAAATGTAAAATTAGTTATGTGACTCCTGTTCTCTGGTACAAATCTAACCTGCATTTATAGGGTTGTGCCATACCACTCCCTTCATGCACCCTAGGAAGTACCAACCTGAGGATAATTTGGCTTTTTTCACTTTAGTGCCTTTTCTTATCTTCCCTCTCAAATTCATGCTTTTCTTTTCATCTTTCCTCTCAAATTCATGCTTATCAAGATCTTCCTAGGTAATAATGGCATTGTGCTTCTATTTAAAGCATATGGAGGGTGCCTTTCATCACAAATACAAATAGCAGCATTTAGTAATGGCTATTTTTTTTTATCCTACTAGAACTTCAGGGTCTACATCAAGTATCTCTTCCTTCATGAACTGATTTTTAATTACCCCAACCCTTCTAAAAACATGCAACTCTTACTAGGTGTTATGAGTTAAACATTATTCTAGCTGCTAGGTAAACCAGAGAGCAAAATATTTAGGCCTGCCCTGAGGAATTCAGTCTCATGGGAGACAGTTAGATAACTCAACAATTACCATGCAGTGTGATTTAGGCTCTTACAGAGGTGAACATATGATCTCACGGGACCACTGACAAGCCTTTGTCCCAGCTGGCAAGGAACAGGAAGCATTCTAAACAGGCCCTGGTAGAATGCTCTTCTTTTGAATACCCAATATACCTTTTGCAGCTACATTTTTGGTTATCCAGCTGTCTTTGATACTGTCACATATTTATAGCTGATTCTCACTCTTGCAGGTTACATATTTGCAAACTTGCCTATTGCTAAAATGTATCTGTAATCCTAAAATCAGTATTGGTGGAGACCTTTTGGTCACTCACAGACATGCCTGCAATGGTGAAAAATTCAAGTTACCCAACACTCACTTTCCCCGGTGAGGTAGAACTAGGCAACAGCCATCCTTTTTGTTCCAGCCTTCAGTGAAGTCTACTGTTACATTTCTGTAGTTTTGGTTGGCGATCTCACAGTTTAAAAAGCTGTCTAATATTCCTAAGCATGACATGGCAACAATGCACCTTAGAGAAAGTGCTTAGAGATCAGGCACCAGTTACTGTGCTGGTGGCAATGAGGTCACCATTAATTAAGCTACACTACATATTAAATAAGAAGTTTTTATTAAAAAAAATAAAATGGTTATATATTGATCAACTGATTCAAAAAGTTGTGACTTGAGGCTCACAGTATCTACTAATTCAGTGTTGGTGGCACTTTACAGATCACAACTACCACAAGTAACAAATCAACTGCACTTATCTTCTGCAGATGAGATCTATCAAAGTCATCCTTAGTGCTTGCTGTGGAGATGCATAACTACATATTTAAATCTTAAATCAGAGGCAAATTAATGTTTATTTTTTTCTTATGTGAAATAACCTTGGCTTCAAAAATAAATAGGTGTCACAGTTTTGTAAAGGCTGGATACTAAAAATAATTTTATACACACTGACTTTATTTTATAGCTTCAAAATGACCAACAATGACCGTCATCAACATGCTTACCATTTTTGTTCTTCAAATTAGGGTCTGCTCCACTTTTTAGAAGCTTCAAGGCACATTGCTTATGGGCCCGGTAAGCTGCACAATGCAAGGGTGTATTTCCTAACTGATCCGAACAGTTAACGTCAGGAGGATTGGGCCTATTGAGCTAACAATTAAAGAAATGAAATGCAGAATTATATTTCCAAGACAGACTTTCTCTGCTAACCCCAGGAAGGAGCTCCAGCAGCACATGGACAACAGCCAGCTCCTTGGCACCTAGACCATCTGTCTGGCTTCTCACTCACTAAACCAGCCAACCCTCCCACCCCCATGCCTGTCCTCAGATGCCACAAGATCTCAATTCTGTATCTGGGTTCCCAAACTCTCCCATCAACAGACAACACATACTATGCCAGCACCACTCCATGAGACCCTGAAATTAAGATCTCACTACGATCTGCTTGCTCCTTCCAGTCCTGTAATTCACACTTGTGACAGCAAAACCACGAATCAGCTGAGCACAGCCAATCCTTCAGAAGAGTGAATACCACAAATGTTCAATGTGTAAACGGCAGAGCCCTACTGAATCTGCTATTCCCACCTCACTGCCTTAGAAACTTCTTCACATAGTCTCCATTTCACAAAATTTAAAAATGTTTTTAGCCACTATACTTAGAAACCAGAGGCCTTTTCAAACGAGCTGAAATAACTCTTAAGTAAATGGCAATGCTTCAGTGTTGAATTTAGAGTCTCATGTTTAATGAGAATATGCAGGAAATGGAAATTGCAAAGTTGATCTCCTAGAAAGAAAAATAAAGTGGGCAAAGCTTTCAGTCTGCTCTAATATGACATCAATACCCCAAAATACTGTTTATTCTTTGCATATTACTTTCCAGAAGTATAGCATTCCTTTCAGAAATCATCACTCATCACATTTAGAAAAACATATTCCTTCATAGGATACTGTGCAAAGGAGCTACATATAGTTTGTAGAAAAATAGAATTAAAAGATAATGTACATCTTCCATGAATCTTTTGAAGACCTTTTGTATGTTGTTTCAGTTTTAATTGGCTTAACATGAAAAAGTTTAAGTTGCCTTTACATTAACTACTTGCTGTGGAAAATCATTCTTATCAATCAAATTTTCAATGGAGGGATACAAATGTAAATCAGAAATCTGGGAAGAAAATCATCCTTTGATATGTGTCCTGATTAAATGATGACCATGCTCACTGTTTTCACATATTCAAGGACTTTTATTCTATTTTATGATCTCTGGATTTCTTTTTGGTGCCACGTTCACTAAATTATGAACTGAACAATGAATGAAACTTTTTCTGCAGTGTAAAGCAATGCTTTGTGGATTTTTACCAGAGCTGTGAGTTCTGATGTTTTGCCTTCTCTTGCTGCTGCTAAAAGTAATTCTTCAAACTTTCTTTGTTGAGTCCTTTCTACAGCTGCAAAAGAAATGCACATTAGTCAGTCAGAATCCTATTAGAAAAATCATTACAAAGACAAGTGAAAAATCATTACAAAGAATAAAGTGATCATGGTAAGAAAAATCAACACGTTTTGAATTCTAATTCAAGTAACAAACTATATGGTTCTCACTGCCCTACATTTCAGATTAGAGTTCAAGTTCTTTCAGGTTTGGATGAATTTGTTTATATCCAGAGGTACTTTAGTCACTATGATATCCATCACAAATAATTATGAATTACTTTTGCATATTGAAATACTATTAGATATTTGCCTTGGAAAGGTAGGTAAATGGGTTTCACACCTTTTGGAACTTTAGAAATGTGCCAAATAACATTAAGAAATAGCATTAGGGCAGACATTTTGTTTAGCAGTTAAGGTAACACTTGAGACACCTGTATCACTCAATGGATTAAGTCCCAGGTAAGCTTCCAAGGCTAATGCACACTTGTAAGGCAGCATAGGATGGCTCAAGTGGCTGGGTCCCTGCAACCATGTGGGAGACAGACTGAGTTCCCTGGATCCCAGCTTCAGCTTGATGCAGCCCTGGCTGCCACGGGCATTTGGGTAAGAGACATTTCTTTCTCTCATGCTGACTCTACCTTCAAAATAAACAGTATTGGTAGAAACATGTACAAAACCTTATAAATACATGTAGACTGCTAACAATTTACTTACATATTTCCAGACTATAAAAGTTATTTTAAGATTTATTTATTCATTTGAAAGTCAGAGTTACACAAAGAGAGGAGAGGCAGAGAGAGAGAGAGAGAGAGAGAGGTCTTCCATCCGATGGTTCACTCCTCAATTGGCCACAACGGCCGGAGCTGTGCCAATCCGAAGCCAGGAGCTTCTTCCAGGTCCCCCACGTGGGTGCAGGGGCCCAAGGACTTGGGCTATCTTCTTCTGCTTTCCCAGACCATAGTAGAGCTGTATGGGAAGTAGAGCAGCCAGGACTTGAACCAGCACCCATATAGGATGCTGGCGCTTCAGGCCAGGGCATTAACCCGCTGCACCACAGCGCCGGCCCCTATAAGAGTTATTTTTACTTCTTAAACAAATACTATAGCACTTCCTAAGTGATAAGTGCTACTCAAGGCACATTAAAAATATTAATGCATTAGGGGCCAGTGTTGTGGTATAGCAGCTCAGGCCACAGCCCACAACACCAGCATCCCATGTGGGCGCTGGTTCTAGTCCCGGCTACTCTACTTCCAATCCAGCTCCCTGCTAATGCACCTGATGAAGTAGCAAAATATGACTCAAGTCCTTGGGGCCCTGTACCCATCTGGGAAACCGGGATGAAGCTCCTGGCTTCAGCCTGGCCCAGCCCTGGCAGTTGAGGTCTTTGGGGGAACAAACCAGCAGATGGAAGATCTCTAATTATGCCTTTCAAATAAAATAAATATTTTTTAAAAATGTTAACTCAATAAATCTTAACTTGTAAAACAGGTATTATTATCATCTTGACTATGCAGACAATGAAACTGAAGCATCAAGATGTTACAGAACTTAACTAAAACCACACAGCCAGAAAGTAGAGAAGGTAGGATACAAACTTGGGCAGGTTGGTTCCAAAGTACAAGCTCTTATCTCAAGGCTGACTTTCATATGTGTGTGTGTGTGTGTGTGTTTGTGTGTATACACATATATGAAAAGCAGTAATTGTTGGCAACCTAGCTTAAGTGCCTAGAACATGTAAATGAAGTATCTTTTCTGTTAGATCTGGTTTCTGTTTTGGATTACAGAAAAGAAGCAATTTCGCCGGCACCGTGGCTCAATAGGCTAATCCTCCGCCTGCTGCGCCAGCACACGGGGTTCTAGTCCCGGTTGGGGCACCAGATTCTGTCCCGGTTGCCCCTCTTCCAGACCAGCTCTCAGCTATGGCCCGGGAGTGCAGCGGAGGATGGCCCAAGTGCTTGGGCCCTGTACCCCATGGAAGAGCAGGAGGAAGCACCTGGCTCCTGGCTTCGGATCAGCGCGATGCGCCGGCCGCAGCGCGCCAGCCACAGAGGCCATTGGAGGGTGAACCAACAGCAAAAGGAAGACCTTTCTCTCTGTCTCTCTCTCTCACTGTCCACTCTGCCTGTCCAAAAAAAAAAAAAAAATCAACTACCTAGTCTTAGCCTCCTGCATATCCTAAGCATTTATGATAGTGCACAATGCATATTTGGTCAATAAATATGTACTGAATAATTAATGGTTAATAATGCTGGTTGCAGATTTTAAGTAAAGGAAATAAAATATACTCTAATACTTCTTTCTTAGTTATCTAGGTGCATAAAAGAAAATAGGGATTAGGAGTTGAAACTCTTGCCTATGTTCCTGGAACGTGTTCCATACACTCCCTGTCATGTGTTCTTTCAGGGCACTGAGAAAAGACTGCTAGTCCAAGCAGCACAAGCAATCATTCCCGTTTGGGACAGGGGCTCCTACAGTACTGAGAAGGTTCTGTATCTTGATGTAGGTTCTATTTATATAGATGTGTTCCATTTATGAAAATAGTGAGCTGCACATTAATGAAATATGTTTTTCTGCATATATTTTATTTTATTTATTTATTTATATTTTTTTGGACAGGCAGAGTGGACAGTGAGAGAGAGAGAGAGAGAGAGAGAGAGAAAGGTCTTCCTTTTCCATTGGTTCACCCTCCAATGGCCACTGCAGCTGGTGCGCTGCGGCCGGTGTGCTGCGGCCAGCACGCTGTGACCAGCGCACTACGCTGATCCAAAGCCAGGAGCCAGGTGCTTCTCCTGGTCTCCCATGGGGTGCAGAGCCCAAGCACTTGGGCCATCCTCCACTGTACTCCCGGGCTATAGCAGAGAGCTGGCCTGGAAGAGGAGCAACCGGGACAGAATCTGGCACCCCGACCAGGACTAGAACCCGGTGTGCCGGCGCAGCAGGTGGAGGATTAGCCTATTGAGCCACGGCACCGGGCATATATTTTATATTTCAATGAATTTTTTAAAGCAAGCATAACAGAAAGGCGAGTTGCCTGGTTTGATTGGCTTATGCTGTATAAATGTGAAGAAATATTTCACTGTGTCCCATAAAAATGCAAAAGTGTTACATGCACATGAAAAAAAGGTTTTTAAATTTTTAAAAAGCCAATATTCCAGATCTAATAAAAACATCTATACTATAAAAATTTAATATGACTGTCAAACTCTTCTCAATCAGAATATAGATTAGTAGGGATCTTAAAAGTCATGTAGTGTACCTCTATCCTAATATATATATATATATATATATCCTGATATATATATATATTTATATATATATATATATGCGCAGTACTATATTAGAAATGAGGAGAGTACCTGGCAAATATACTACATTTGTGAGAAAATTACTACTTTGCAATCACTATAATAATTATTTAGACAAGTATTATCACTGAATACTAAAACAACTAACTATAAAGTTCATTGGTAAATAGGATGCTTACATGGTCTCAACTTTTATCCCCAAAGAGAACTCACTAATTACAAATGGAAAAAGACAGTGGGCTACTGAGTGATCAGTTAGCATCACCAGTAATGAAACAAAGTGCCCCATGTTTCTGGGGTGAAACATCCCATCTCTGTTTATTACCCTATGACATGGACTCTGCTCTACCTGTGATCTTGGTGAGTTGCTCCACACACATTCTTCAGTCTGCCAACAACCCATTTAATGCTCTATCCACAGATGATACTATATCTGGCTAAGGGGATCTCATTACAGCATAATCACTCAATTAAGTCTCAGCTTCTATTTCCCAGGCTAGGACAGTATCAGCTGACAAATCATATTACTAGTCAAGTCAACCAAGGCCTTATTCACATGCAGTTTGGGTTTTTGGAAGGGTCTTACAGCACATCTTTACAATTTCCCTTATTAAATGTCAACTTGTCACACTCATCTAACATTCCAGTCTGTCAGGAAAAATCTCAGTTTTGGTTCTCATCTTGATACATTAAAACGACAGGACAGAATCAAAAATAATACCTCATCCTCTCCATTGGGTCACAATATATTCATTAAATGGTAGGGACCACATCTAACATGTTCTGCATAGCTGGGAATCACGTACTACAGTGGATGTGCCGATTCACTTGTTCACTGGCAATGAGCACATTCATTTTAAATGCAGAAATGAGCAAAGGCACTGACTTAGAGATGTCTGACGAGCAGATATTACTTTGTAATTACAGAACATAGGAGACAATTTTAATTCTGAAGGCTGACTGCAAAGTAATAAAAAGCAAAGTAAGAATCAATACCCTGTAATACCTAATTATATTGCCCTTTTCTGCATTTCAAGTAAAAACAAACTGTGAAGGCCGGCGCCGCGGCTCACTAGGCTAATCCTCCGCCTAGCGGCGCCGGCACACCGGGTTCTAGTCCCGGTCGGGGCGCCGGATTCTGTCCCAGTTGCCCCTCTTCCAGGCCAGCCCTCTGCTGTGGCCAGGGAGTGCAGTGGAGGATGGCCCAGGTGCTTGGGCCCTGCACCCCATGGGAGACCAGGAAAAGCACCTGGCTCCTGGCTCCTGCCATCGGATCAGCGCGGTGCGCCGGCCGCAGCGCGCCGGCCGCGGCGGCCATTGGAGGGTGAACCAACGGCAAAGGAAGACCTTTCTCTCTGTCTCTCTCTCTCACTGTCCACTCTGCCTGTCAAAAAAAAAAAAAAAAAAAAAAAAACAAAAAACTGTGAAATTGCTACTCTAACTCAATACCTTTACCACAAAGTAGAAATTAAAGATCTTCTCTTCTCTGCTTTAGAAAGACTACCAACAAGTAACAGCAGCCATGCATTATCCATTCACAGAATTATCCTATGTTGATCTTTCATCTTTGTAACAATGAAGCTGATCCAGCACGGAATGACTGCCACCTGTCCCGCTGTGATGAAGGCCACAGGAAAACCCTGCTGGCCAGAGCTGACTTTCCCAGTAGCAAATGACTCCCAACAGCTGTGCCTCCTACCGTTTTTCTCGGTGCTGCACGTTTGTGCTTCTCCATCATGCTGCATAAGCTCATCTGCCATAGACCTTCAGGTCTCTAAATTCCTGATTTTTTCAAGTACTCAACAGATTTTTTTAACTTGTAACTTTGTATAAATTATGAGTTTATTTTAAAATGTTTGATTTTTTGATTGATTCACAATATTTGTACATATCACTGAAGTACAATGTGATATTTAAGTGGGGAAACTCCCATTTGGATAATTTTATGTCTACTTAGTGACTTTCCAGTGATTTTATCATTAACACACAGGCTTGTTCTCATCTGTGCTGCTGTTTCAGAAGTCACTTTATTCATTTGCTCAGCTTGGCTACAATTCAAGTAAATGCTGTTCATGTACTTACCTTCAAGCATGTTTCTGATTTCTTTGTCATGAGTGGCTTCCTTTGCTGTCTGTCCATTCCCATTAACAACTGTGGTATCAGCATTATATTCTAAGAGAAGCATTACCAACTCCTAAAAAAGAAAAATATTTTGAGCTATTAAGACTTTATTGCATTACAGTTTTTTCCAAAACAATGATTACTATATTTTCTAAAAAGTACTATGTATGAATCTTTATATCACATCAGTTATGCCTATAATAACAGATTCAACTAATTCTCATAACTGGCAACTGCCTGAACAGTTGCTAATGCTACCAACTTCTATAATTTTTAATCAAATTATTTGGTTGCTTCATCAAAATAATTTGTGTGGTCAAACTAAATATGCAAGTAAACAAAGCCACTATTTAAATTAGGATAAGTAGTACATTCACTTCATAGCATCTCTCCAAGAACTACTGGGAAATAATTTTCCCAACAAACTCTAGATAATTTATAATTAAGTTAATCTCATAGAAGATAGAACATTATTTCCTAAAGTAATGCAGGCTTATGAATATTCATATACCACTATCAAAGAAACAGTATAAAACAACACAAACACAAAAGCCAATATTTCACAATCAAGGATATTCACATTTACTCTAAGGGTTAACTACTTTTTTAGAAATTTCAAACTAATTGGTAACATACAAAGGTCATGAAAAACATTATGGAAGGTTTTTTAAAGTTCATGGAAAATGTCCACTGTGGAAAAAACTATGAATTTAAAAAAAATTTGACAACAAAATAAAGTCATCTTTTAGTTCCATTTTCCCACTAATTTTGAAGTATCCTTGTAATTCTGATATCACTGGGTCTCTTATAAAATGAGACTGCAAAGAAATAGAGAAATAAGGAGACAATGTTAGGTATCTGCTACACGGCTATCCTGAGATGCACAGCAAACAAGGAGGGTCTGTGTGGGTCTGTGTTAGAGTCACACTAAGTGCTGTTCTAACCTCTGCGAGGATGGTGCCTATGACACATGAAGTGATATCCTGGGTCACTACATGTTACACATGATTTGGGTCATAATATTTCTCATTCTTTTAAAGGTGACTTTATAGTTTAAAAAAACAATTTTAAGTAAAATCTAAAAAACACAGGGAAAAATACATTTTTTATCCTGGTCACTATATGGACCACAATATACATTTTGGTATTATCTCTAAACATTTTCCTATGCATAAGTTTGACTTTTTAAATATAATTTTACTTTTTAACATAGTAGTAATATGTTATATGTTTTATATCTAGGTAAATCATAATTCTTCCAGGATATTTTATATTTATATGTATATAAACATACATATATAATGTTGTCGAACACATTTTTTATAGCTAGATATTGTCCTTCAGAATATCATACCACATTTTAAAAATAGAGAAATGGTTAAGAAATCCTCTAACATCTTACTAAAGTAAATTCTTACAAAACATCTCAGCATTTCCCATCTTTAAAAAAGGTAGCATTTTGGGAGAAGTATTTTCCTATTTTACATAAAAAGTTCAAGTTAGTAAAGAAGGCAGCTTGAGTCACAGGATGCTAAAAACAATTTACAAAACACATCTGATAAGAGCCATGTAACCAGAATATATAAAGAACATTTCAATCCAACAACAAAACAAAAATTCCAATTTTAAAATGGGCAAAGATAACAATGAATAAGGTGAAAAGGAAATGATGTTTGAGGCCTGACCTCAGACTAAATCTGAAAATAAAGCCCTCCAAGTGAGGAATGCAGGCTCTCAGGCATGAGAACAACCACTGGAAAGGGTTATTTGTAGAATCAGAGTCAGTAAGCCAGAGAACACCTCAAGAGACAAGTGGCTGACTTCCTACTTAAGTGACATCAATGACACACACACTCCCAAAGAGATAAGGCACTGCCTACTTTTAAAATCTCAATGGAGAGAAAATGCTTTAAGGTTCTTCAATAGTCTGATGCAGGGATGGGTGTTTGGCACCACACTTAAGATGCTACTTGGGACACCACATCCCATGTCAGAGCCCCTGGGTATAAGTCCTGCCTCAGCTTGTGATTCTTCCTCCCTGCTAAGGCAGCAGGTGATAGCTCAAGTACTTGGATCCCTGCTACCCATGTGGGAGACCTGGATTGACCTTACAGCTCCTGGTTTTGTCCTGGCTCAGCCCAGGCTGTTGTAGACAATTGGGAAGTAACCTAGTAGATAGGAGGACTCAAACCAAAAAATAAAAGTAATAAAAAAGTTTTCTTTTAAACCTAACTATGCTTCTCTGAGCCCAAATTCAGCACCATCCTGCCTTCTTTGGCTCTTGCACAGACACCAAATGAGTTAGCTTCTTTCTCATCACCCCTCAAGCTCTGGAGTTCTTTGTACCGAGTCATCCCTGGTGTTTTATGAAAATCCAACTCCATGTACTTTCCCCTCACGGGGTACCCGTTTCAGCAGTGGAATTACATTGTTCTTTCCTGACCCTTCTAGCATAGTCTGTCCACATTCTTTTTAATTATTCCTATATCCAGATTAACTTTTTAAACAACTTTATTAAGACATAATTCACATAGCCTAATGTCACCATGTGGAAGTGTACAATTCCGTGGGTTTTAGTATATTCAGAGTTGGGCAGTGATCATCACTACCTAATTTTAGAACGTTTTAATCATCCCAAAAGCAGACACCGCATCCAAGAACAATCCCTCCCTATTCCTCCCTTCCCGAGCCCCTGGTGACCGCTCATTCACTTTCAGTCTCTACAGATCTGCCTATGCTGGGCATTTCTATAAAGGAATCCTACACTGTGAGGCCTTTTGTGCCTGGTTTCTTTCACTTAGCAAATTTTCAAGGTTCATTTATGTTGCAGCATGTATCAATTTTTCACTCTCCTGTACTAATGAATAACAGTTCACTGTGAGGGCATACTACATTTTGTTTATCCATTCGTTAACCGATGAATCTCTTGGCTGTTAGAAATAATGCTACTATGAATATTCTCATGCTGATTCTTTAAGGAAGGTGTTCTGCTACAACTATCTCAGAGAAATTCCACATGGGGCCGGCGCTGTGGCGCAGCGGGTTAAAGCCCTGGCCTGCAGTGCCAGCATCCCATATGGGCTCAGGTTCGAGACCCGGCTGCTCCACTTCCCATCCAGCTCTCTGCTATGGCCTGGGAAAGCAGAAGATGGCTCAAGTCCTTGGGCCCCTGCACCCGCATGGGAGACCCGGAAAAAGCTCCTTCCTGGCTCCTGGCTTCAGATGGGTGCAGCTCCGGCCATTGTAACCAACTGGGGAGTGAACCATCAGAGAAAGACCCCCCTTCTCTCTCTCTGCCTCTCTCTCTGTGTAACTCTGACTTTCAAATAAGTAAATAAATCTTTAAAAAAAAAAAAAACGAAATTCCACATGAAAAAAATGTACTTGCTAAGCAATTTCGTCATTCAGACTTCAGGTTTCAACAGTTACAAAGAAGAAATTTACAAACTATGCCTACTTGAACTCTTACAAGACACAAGGAGAGGTTCAAGAAAGTGACTTCAGTCTCTGGCCTCTCCCACCCCTCCCTTCTACAGCAGTGACCCCACACTAGGAAAATCTGCCAATCTGCCAACCTGCCACACGTTAACCTCCATCTGAGTCAGCAACCTAGAGAACCCAGCCCACAGTGAATGGTAATGTCTAGACTTCTACTTTGGGGGGTCATTTGTTACTAATGAAACATGTCATCTTGGACAGTGCCTTCAACACATAGGCATGAGAAGTGGTGTCCTAGAGAGCCCTAGAGGCATGTATTAACCCAGGAATGTACGTACTTTCGACATGTTAGCTGAGAGATTTCTGAGGCATGGAATGTAAGCATTTGTTTTAAATGTACATGTATCCCCAATTCCACTAAAAAATAAAGGTTGATGCCAAAATACAAATATTTAGTACACTGATTATAGCTGTATTTTTAAATTAATTATAGTTTTGATTGGAAGTATATTGGGTAGCTCATTAGTTCAGTTTAAAAAAAAATATAAGAGAAACCATGGGACACTTAGCAAAGGGCTTAGCCAGAATAGTGCTATAGGATGCCAACCTGTCATGGCAGGGCTGCCCGTGGACACTTGGGCATTGGTCATTCCTTTAAAGTTCAAAGACCAGGACTGGTATATGTATCATTGGCTGAGCCTAGCCATGTTCCGGGGAGCAGATAAGAAAGTTATGCCTGTCTTCAGATTCCCCCAAACAGAAGAGATGTGTGGAGGCTGAGCAGACAGAAACACAGAAGTCCAGTACAAAGTCATAGCTGTATTTTTAATTGATTATAAAAAGTATAAAAACTCCAGCATTCTAGCTGCACTTGAAAAATAAAGGAATAAATGCTAAGATTTTAAAACTTTCATACTATTTTTTACCAATGAACAGTAGGGGTCACTAATGTACCAAGAAAAGCCCAGAGCACTCATTAAACTTGGGGGGGGGGGGGGGATTGTTTCATATATTCCAGAGGACAAGAACTCAAAGCACCTTATAATGAACCAAATCCCTTTCAATGCAACATTCTATTTATTAAATAACAAAATCTCAGAATAATATTTAAAAGTGTCTTCATGGTAAAAGATCACATCAGAACAAAATAATTCAATTATTTCATGAGTACAATCAGAAATTAAACTGTTCATGCCTGGGCACATAAATTTTATTGCCTTCCTGTGAGATGCAACCATTTAGCTCCAGCTAAATATTATTTTCTGATACAGCAGATAGCACAATAAATATGACAATGTTCAAATCAAGCTGAGATCCAATTTAGTATGCTCTCACATTCCAAGTTCAAGAAAATGACAGAAAGGGCCAAACATGTGAAGACCCACTCACAGACAACGAATGGTTTTACCTCAGTATCACAAAGATGGAGAATTAGACCTGGATTTTGTTTGTGGGAGAAGGAATACCAAAAAAAAAAAAAAAAAAAAAAAAAGGCATGTGCTGATTCCTTGCAAGATTAATGTGACCATACCACGATGATTCCAACACAAGGCAGAAGATGAGTCAAAGTGCTATAAAGTCCCAGGAAAACTAGAAAAAGCACGGCTTCCTTCCAAGCGCAAGAAATCAGAAACAAATTCACAGAGATTACAAATGAACTGTGCTTTCAGGAGTGGATGTATTTGGGCCATATGGAAACAGATGGCAATAGAAACTTATCAGGTACACAGCAAAAACTGAGAAGCACAGGCTCTGAAAGGGAAACAGCAAGCAGTCCACACCATCGGCAGCTCATGCCTGAAAACCAGCAGAGTCCAGCATGGCAGTAAACCTACTGCTTACTGTTTCAACCAGCACTTCTTTCTCACCTTTAGTAAGACCCCGTATCTGTTTCACCAGAGTCAACATGAACAAATGGGCATGAACAGTGTGAAATGCACTAATTCTCACATGGTTAGTGCATTTTACTGGGTTGACTTACAATTTATATAAAAATTCATTAAATCTAGTCATTAGAACCATGAAAACTGAAACATTAACAAATTCTTTCTTCTATAACCTGTGAAAAATGCATATATACTTCCAATCGTGTGTTTATACAAAAACTATTTGGGATCACACAACTTAACAGTCAATAAAAAGTGTCAACGAACACACTCTACCACATAGTTAATTTGCAGATCATTAAAAACTTAGGTCAATGAGATGAAGTGACTTATGGCTATAATGGCTCACAGAGCTCAAAGAACTGTTATACTGAAAGGTAAGTATAAAACTGGCAAAACTATTTCACAGTGCTAGACATTCACTACAGGTAAGAAATCAAAAGGTAGGGCCAGTTCAAGTCCCAGCTGCTCCACTTCTGATCCAGCTCT